>NC_072739.1:112180393-112282320 GCF_026930045.1 Uloborus diversus | reverse complement strand
GGAAAACACGTGGTCATCACGTCATAAAATTAGGAGTAAGCTATATAGTAAAAAAAAAAAAAAGATAAACATTGTTTGCGATTAAGATTCCGTAATAAATATCAAATCGAAATCCAAGTAGTGACGTCAGAGCCATAGAAGATTGAAGAACGCTTTTTTCGACTGATGCGTGGAAAGACATGATGTGTTCAGCATTGAAAAAATTGTATAAAAAAACCTATTGCGTATTTTTAAGAACTTTTTTCTTCTGAAGGGGACGAAATGTTTTTACTATTACCAACTTAAATTTTAGAAATGAGGCTTTGATACTTCTCGCAGGATGATATTAGAAAAATATAAAACCCAGAAAAAAATGCAAAATAAAGGTTTTTTCAAAAATTTATAAAAAATACAAAAATTGCTCTACTTTCAAAAATTTTTTTTCATCATATTTAAAATTAAATTTCCGACCCTATAGTACAAAAAATATTTGTCTGGCGCAATTGGTTCGGGGTCTGTGAGGTTAAAAGTACTAAAAAGTGCTAAAAATCACATAAAACATTAAATAACTTTTTTTCTAATTAAAATATCAAAAATCGAAGCCCGAGGTGCACAACTTCAGCAAAAACTACACCTGTATACCAAATTTTATCTTTCTAGGCCTTACCGTTTTCCCGGGATGCGCGCCACACACACACACACACAAACATCTTATTTTATTATATGTATAGATTAAAAGTTTTTTTCAAATTAATGTTGGCAACCTGTGGCTTTGGTTGTAGTACGAAGCGAAGCAATGTTATAAGACGACGTTTTGTACACTTGTTTCAAAGTTAAAGCAGGTCCGTAATTTAGGGATGCCAATTGACCCCCCGGATTTGAAAAATATTTTAGCATATAAGTACTTATTGTCAAATCCAGGGCTGAAGAGTTGGAGTCGGACTGATTTTGGGATAAAGAAATTGGAATTGATGTTGGGAGTCAAAGGTTTTGGGAAGATTTCGATAGTTGGGAATCTGGCGATCTTTCCTCATTGCCGTCAATTTTTGGCTCCAGTGCCTGCGCGGGAGATATTTTTCGTTGCAAATCTAAACAAAGAAAACCGAAACATCTCTTCACATAGGGTTTATTATAAATTAGCAGGGTTACCAAAATAAAATTATTTATGCCAAAAATAAGACGACCGCGCCAGATTCACAATTATCGAAATATCCCCAAGGTTTAAAATTTTAAGAGTCGGAGTCGGCATATCAAACTCCGCAAATCGTGCTTGAGCAGTCAGAATCGGAGTCGGACTGAATTCGGAGTAAAGGCGTCGAAGCTGAAATCGGTCAGTTTTCCTCCGACTCTGCAATCCTGGTCAAATCAAAGGTTTACTGCAAGGGGCAGTTCTAAGCCTGATTCTTTTCACTATAATAATAAATGATTTAATCGACCCTATTCCAAGATATTTGTCCCGGGCACAAATATCTTGCTGTTTGCCGATAACATGACTTTTTGGTGTACTCGTTACCTAAATGAGGCATTCTATTATTAGTATACTAGAAAGTTGCCCGTCAAGGTATGACGGATGAAAATTGCTTCTACATTTGAACGAAGCCATTGCCTATTCGGTGATATTTTGATGGTTGAAATTTTAACCTTAACTCTAGTGGATGAACCTTAAACTCCAGTAGGTAGCGTTCATTGTTGACCATTTTAACTTCCTTTTACAAAAAAGGAAGTACTGTATTCACGAAAAAATTTTCACTCAAAAATTGACTCTCGTCCCCGAATGAATATTGAGTTTTTTTTCGGCTCGATCACACGTGGATAAGAGCCTAAGAACGTATAGACACGCAAAATATCCATAATGAGGATTCCCGAGTTAATTACAACTAATTTTCTCGTGACGTCTGTATGTATGTATGTATGTGCATATGTGCGTATGTATGTCGCATAACTCAAGAACGGAATGTCCTAAAAAGTTGAAATTTGGAACGTAGAGTCCTAGTGGGGTCTAGTAGTGCACTTCTCTTCTTTTGGTTGCATTCGGGTGTTTCTAAAGGGGTCTTTTGCCCCTTTTAGGTGGGAAATCAATGTTAATTTCGATGTAAATTTAAGTGGTGTTATAATTTGGCGGACACTTGGCGATATATCGCCAGTCTTTTGGTCGCCAAGTTTAGACGCCAACTTGGCGACAAATTTGGCGGATTTTTTTTTCTTTTTTTAAATCTGTTTCAATTGGCCATTGTTGGTGATGGGGATATTTAGAGAGTAAACTATTGAATCACATTAAAATTGCCAGTAATGGGGAAATGACATTAAATTGGAGTAAAAGGAATTCATGTGATGCACACATCAGCTCGTTTCGTTTCTTCATTCCCCTGAAATGACACAGGCTTACCAGTAAAATAGTTAAGTTACCGGATCGAGTTCAGCCTTGTCACAATAAAGCTTTTTCCTGCACGTTAAATATAACCAAAACGTATTATCAGGATATCATGCCGTGGCGCGAGTTTCATTGTTGAAACACTCGCATTACTCGATCAGCGGCTATTATATATAAGAGGATGAGCGTGACCAAACATGGCCACACAGTAGTTCATCATGCACAATATCTCAAGCCACCGATCGGTAAATCCCGCCTGGGGGGAATTTTTGGCTGGGAAAGTGGAGAAATCTCCTCATTCCCATCGAGCCTTCTATTTTATCGGGCTCTAATTCTGAGAACTTAATTTTAATAAGACTTCGGTTCGCAGAAAACCAGTTTCCGTTACAAAGTTCAGACGCTCACCCTTTGTGACAGTTCGCGCCTCCGTTACACGTAACTTCGCTCGGCTAATCAACTGCTGGGGAATCCGAAACTGCCAGCTAGCGATCGGAATTATTCAAATGTCTGTACGTGTTAATCATTCGCGAGTGAAATGTCACTGCGCATTTGTAAATGGCGAGCTGGGAAGCGGGAGTATTATTTTGCAGCATAAGCCGATTCTAAATGCTTTAAAGTATTATTTGATGAAAACGTCGACATTTTTGTTTACAGCGTGTTCTTCATAAGTTAATTAGAAATAACACGACAAATGCGCAAGCTTATGTATGTGAAAACAGATGCAGATACAGACATTTTTATTTATTTATTATTATTCTTTATTTATTTATTTATTTATTTATTTATTTATTATTATTATTATTATTTTTTTTTT
The DNA here is from genome assembly GCF_026930045.1 of Uloborus diversus. Lineage (NCBI taxonomy): Eukaryota > Metazoa > Arthropoda > Arachnida > Araneae > Uloboridae > Uloborus > Uloborus diversus. Next base: position 112,279,156 of record NC_072739.1, on the reverse strand, counting down.
TTTGAGTAATCACGAATTTCTTACTATCCTCACTTGACCAAAGGTGATGTTGCTCTGATTTCAGATTACCATGACGACGGTTGTTTTTTAATGCTTATTAAGAGAGGGAAATATTCGTCGTCACAGCTACAAATTGTCTGCGGTTTGATTTCATTCATATTTTTTTCAGGGCCTAACCACAGCCATCTTAACACAAGGCCTGCGCGCTCATTCAACATGGCCGCCCGTGAAGGCGGTTTGTTTACATCTCATAATAGTTCTACCGTGAATAAAAATTTAAGATTTTTTTTAAATCCATTGAGAAAGTAAATGGTTTTCACGTGAAGTACTCTGATACATCTCCCATTTAAAACTTTATATCGTTTAGGATTTAATATCGACACAAATAGTTCTTAAATAGTAAATTAAATTAAACTGTATACATGTGACTCATTAAAATATTACGCAACATTATACAGATAAGAAAGGAAAATGAAAATTTATTTGCATGGATATGAAGAAAATACTCTTGAAATTTAAATCCTAACGTAAAAGAAAGTACGAAATAAATTTTGCTTACTGTAAATTGTAAAATGAGTTAAGATAAACGTGAAGTGCATATTGTTATTCATAATCTAATAATAATTTTTCCCGCGAATGATTAACAGTAGTATTTATTTTCTTTGATATAAATGTAAACAAATGAAACAATAATATAAATTGGAATTAAAAACCTATATATTTAGACATTTTTCTAACTGTTAAAAATAAAAAAAAACAGCATACATTTTTGAGAAATGAATCGCTATAATACCCAATAATAATTACGAAACATCTAAACAAATGAAACAAACCAAAGAATTGATATATTATGACAATACTGATGCATATATTTCAGAGCAAAAATTGTATGGATTTATCATAAGTTTTTACTGGGAATCTATTTATTGTGAGTTAACTTCTTTATTTTTCTTTTACCTACTTTTTCATTACTACTTCTCATTCTTTTCTTTTTTTTTTGAAAAGTTATTCAATTGTGGTGTTCCCATAGGGTATACTCGATACGCCGTATACTCTCAAACATTTTTTAGACATATAGCGTATACCCTCAAGCTTCATAAATTTTCATATTATGACATGCATTTGATCACATACACAAATTGTGCGTAATGGATTACTGGGAGTAAACGCTGAGAATAATTGATGGGAACATCATTGTAAAACAGTATTTTATAAATCGTTTGCATTACATTCGCAAAATTAAGAAAATGTTGTGAGACCAAAGCTTGTAATGATCATGTACCAGATTTCTAATGCATGGCTCGCAAATATTTGCTAAAAGCTTTAATTAATTTTCATTTGATACGAATTCCTCCTAAAAATTTTCCACAACATTTTGAAATATATTTGTACAAATAGAAGGTGCTTTAAAAGTTGAAACAGTTGGCCCTTTTAAAGAGCCGCGGTCTAATGTATCTATTAAACTGCACCCTTCAGATAATTTATGTAAAAAGTTCCTTTAAACATTAGTTACAAAAAAAAAATATTGCTTAAACTGAGGGCAAAAAAGCTTCGTCACTAAAATCGAAAGTAATAAAAATATATAGCATGAAAAAAAAACCATACATAAAAATGTGTACCTTACAGTAATAGAATACAGTACCTTACAGTAATGGAAGCCGCTTTGAAATATAAAACAATTGGTCTTTCCAAAATGCAGCTATTTATTGTATTCTACTAAAACGCACTCTTCAGACAATTCATGCTAAAAAGTTCCTTGAAACAATATTTACAAAATATAATAATTACCCAAAGTGGGGGCTAAAAACCTTCGTCACTAAAATCGAAAGTAATGAAAATGTATAGCATGAAAAAAACCACACATAAAAATTTGTACCTTACAGGGAAAAAATCATTAAAAAAATAATTTAACTAGTATTTATTTTTCATTATCGATTCTATTAAAAAAAAGCATTGATAATCAGACTTACCTTCTTGAAAACATGTTATAGTCCAAAAATGTAGCTTCCAAACATATTCGGAAATGTTAAAACGTTAAATGTTCACTACTAAAGCATCCCAACGGTTTCTGCAGCGTTAAGCACAACAATACAAAGAAAGAGAAAAATAACATCATTCCAAGTCTTCATTAAAAGACTGCTGAATAACGTAAACTGAACATTCACACATACTTTTCGAATAATTATTACTTTGCTAACTAATTCCAGAGTTGTTTTGCAACGATCAGCTAGTCCACGAACGTTGTTTGAACTAAAGGGAATTTACCGCTCATCGCATCTGCAAGGTCACGTGACATCGATTGCGCAATACAGCACGTAGGCCTGATATAAAGAAGGCTGTGGTCTAACTCAAACCACCCATTTACCAAACATTTTACCATCACATTAACCAAAAAAAAAAGTTTAAAATTACGTTTTTTCAGGAAAAAGCACAAATATAGATGAACTTTAACAGCAAAACTTCATCTAAATAAAAAAAATTCCAGATAATTAATTCTCCTCATTTATGATTGGTAAGAAAAAAAATATCACATAACGGTGCACTCTGTAAAAGAAACCTTTATGATAAGTGTACGGGTGCAAATTGGCCATAATAACTATGACATATTTATTGCTGCATCTAGTGATTGCAATACCGGTAAACCGGAATACCGAATACCGGTATTTCGAGCTGGTTTGCAATTTCATAATAACCGGTGTTTGTTGACGTAAAACACCGGTATTTTCGGTATTAGCTGAAAATGATAAATATACTTTTATTAAAGAGTTTTCAGATTAACTAGTTACAGTGATTCTCAACTTCTCAACCTGTGGGACGCCTCTCCCCTATGGGGGCACGAGCAAGCCCGAGAGGGGGCGCGAAAATATCCAGGAGAAAATATTATTTAAAAGAATTGATTAACTGACTAAATGGAAAAGCGTACATAGAAATAGAAAAGAAAACGCATTTCAACATATTTAATAATTATTTTATTAAAGTAAACAACTTCTCAATCAAAACTTACGAAATAAAAATATACCAAATTAATAAGAAATTTCGTAATTATTATAGTGACTTCCTTATGCTTGTCTTGAAGAACAAAATTTTCCGAAGGAAGGCTTAATACTATTAAAAATAGCCACTCTCAATTCTCTTTCTAAATTTTGCCGAGATCTATATTTTGTCTTCAAAGAAGATACAGCGGAAAATTCAGTTTCACAAAGGTAGGATGTTGAAAATTCTAATAGAATGCGAAATGCCCTTATTTATAGTGCGAAAAAAGAATTCTCTACTCCTGCTGACCAAAATTCAAATAGTGATTTATTTTCAAATTGTCTTTTGGTTTCACCACTTGTCGTAAAGTCTATGAATTTTTCTTCCTCATCAATGAAGAATCTTTCGGGAATCTTATGAAATGGATCTCTAACCCACTCGTAACTTGCTATCAGTTTGTCGTTAGCTTCTTCAGAGCGTTGCAAATTTTAGTACTGTTAGCAGGGCCGATCCTAGGGTGTCGACCGCCCGTGTGCAAAGACCTAATGTGCCACCCCTCAAGAGTATGTGTGCCCCTCATTAGCATATTTTGACTAATCTTTAACGTCGATATAAATCTTTCTTTAAATTTCTATGCCAAGTTCGAATTTAAAAAAGGGTGGGGGGTGGGGCAGAAGAATGATCTTATAAAAAGGAAGAAATTTTTCATAGTAAGAAACTCCTTAGGTACAATTTATATCTTTGAAAAAAGTAATAGATACCAAAATTTACTAGTCGTAAAAACGCATTTTATAGTAAGATAAATAAATACCTTTGTGCTGTTGTAAAGAAACGAAAAGTAACAACGTACAAAAAGCACAAATTCGCAGATTACCATCTGCGAATTTGTGCTTTTTATACGTTGTCACTTTTCGCATTTTATAGTCTTTCTTCGGTGACATCAGAGAAGGGACGGAGGAAGGGGAAGCGTGGGAGGAGGTGTCAGGAGTTCAAGGGAGGATGATTGCTCCAAGAAAATTATCGAAATTGGCGTATGAAAAATATTTTTAGTTAATCTTTAGTTGTGTTTGGTTGCAAGGACAAAACAGTCAAGTATATTCAAGGTGCATGGAGAAATTTTCGAAATTGACGTCAAATATCGCAATTTTATGAACTTTTTTCCAGACTTTAGGTGAAAGTAATGTTGCAGTTCTTTCCTAAAATTCTTTTAAAATTGAAATCAATTTGAAGCTATTTTTTAAGACTGTAGCTTAGGAAGGATCGGCGTTCTTCCCGAAAAATCTCCGAAACTGAAATTTTAAACCCGCAATTTTGGGTTACCTTTGTTGACGTTGCAAGAGGGAGGGAGATTCAACAATCGTTTCTTATCGAAAGATTTCGAAATATAAGTTTAAAACTAGTGATGTGCCGGATCGTTAAAAACGTAGATCTGCGGATACGGATCCGGATCCGGATCATTAGTGTCAAGATCCGCGGATACGGATACGGATCTCAAAAAAAAAAAAAAAAAAAACAATTCAACTATCCAAGTGTAAAATTTGTTACGGAAGGTATTCTCGTAAGAATAATGGCAGTTTCTTCAAAAAATGTCAACTGCGGCAAAAATATAATCAAGACTATGATTTACTCTTTAAAGAAATCTTCGTTAAAATTGAGGGAAAATTGGAAGGAATGGGCCAGCGCTGCATTAATGCTTAGATGGAATGTGAAAAATTATTTCTAGCATACTCGGTAGATGTAGGATACATGAGCAAGAGTGTAAAGCTGCTACTGGACAGGCTAGAAATAATTTTTTGCATTTTATTTCAGCATAAATGCAGCGCTGACTCATTCCACCGAAATTACTTCGACCGACGAAATACAGAGCCGGGAACACCTTCACAAATAGTAAATAGAGAATTTAGTCACACTTTTTTTGAAGGTTGCCGAGAAAAACAAAAATGAAAAATAACAGAAACCCCAATCAATAGCAAAAAATAATATTAAATTTAAAAAAAATAACATATCCCAGAGAGCCCACCTCATATTAAGATTAATTTCGCGGGTCAGATTACACATTTGAAATTGCTACCAATCACGCGTATAAAAGCTTAGAATTGCATTTAAAATTTACTTAACAAGATTATAGCTCTTACTGTATATAAGTTGGAAGTTTCAAATAAATATCAAACGCAGAAAACTTCGTTCTTTCAATTAGGGCCAACATTTTTAACGTACGGGTAAATTTTTACTGCCATAATTTTGAAAAACGTTAAATCGGTTTTTAATTAATATCTCCGGTAATTAAAGTTCTACAAAAATGAGGCCAAGCTAAGAACACTTTCGATCAAGTCACCTTTTGAACGAAAAATGAACTATCAAAATCGGTTCATCAGTTTAGGAGCTACGATGCCACAAAAAGACACACTGATACACCCTTTTATTCCCCTTCTTTTTTGCAATGGGGGGGGGGGGGGTACAAATTGGCTTCTGAAATGATACCTTATAATTTAAATAGGGAATAAAACCTAATTACAACGAAATTTAAGAATCTTTTATTCAATTATTTAAAAATTTTTAGAATAGAAATGATCCGTTTAAGATCCGTCAAAAAAGTAACGGATACATATCTTTATTTTCCCTAGGATATCCGTGGATACGGATACGGATATCCGGAACATCACTAATCCTAAGTTAACGCTCTTTCTCCCCCCCCCCCCAAAAAAAAAAGAAAGAAACACACATTTCGGTGAACAATTATGATACCAACATTTAATAATGTAAGTAGTTTTCAATAAAGAAAAATAAGTTGCGTCGATATTAACAAATATCAAGTTTCCCCCAATTTTTCTAATAAACACATACAACAATTTTCATTTCTTAAATAGTATATTATCGATTACATTTATTAACGTTTTTCTTTTTCTTAGTGTATGGTATGATTATTTAAATTTATTATTAATATTAACATAATTTCAGTCCAAACAACATGATAAAATTACCTTTAGCATAACATGAGAATATTCTATATTTGATCAGTATGTATTTAAATTCAGTAAATAAATAAGAAAAAGGTAGAGAATAACAAGATTATATATAGTAACGAAAATTTTCAACACATTGTATCATATCCACATGATTTTAAAATAATTTTATTGGATTCAAAAAAAAAAAAAAAAAGAAAGAAAGAAAAAGAAAATCTTATAATTATCAATATTAAACCGAATTTAACACAAGCGAAAAATTTAAATTTTAACTATCACAGACTTATATTTAAAGAGGAACAACCTACACCTTAAATATCTTCGTTAAATTTTCCCACCCACTATTTGTAGAAGCGTTCACAAATTTACAATTCAATTTGAAATGTGTTCTGCATAAAAATGGAAATATACTTCTAGTCTAGTCAATGAACACATTGTAGCGTGCATGGAATATGTGATAATTTTTGACTTCAGAATATTTTTAGGGGCAGTTAGTAAGTAAAAATACTAAAAGTCCCCGCCCCTATGGTGTGAGCTAAAGGTGGGAGGGAGGGGGAAGGAAATTTTGGGATTTTCGAGAAAATGTCGGAAACGGTGGAAAAAAATGCATTTAAAATAAAAATTCAAGCTAAATAAACTTCCTACGAAACTGTTTCTACACATATTTGTCAAGTTTCCTATAATTTTAAGGGTATATGTTATGAAAAATCGATGATTTCGGAAAAATTCTCCCTTTTTGTCACACATTTGCTCCTAGTGTCTCCCAGGATCACAGTATTAATGAAAATTGCCAAGAACAAAGTTGTAGAGCTTTAAATTTCCTTCAATTTTATATGCTATTTTGTTATATTTTATTCAACCAATCAAAAGTTACAGAATTTCAAACACGCACTTTCATGGCAAAAAATGGAACACGTGCCATTTACAAATTTGAAATTGACTCGAAAGGATCGCGCAGTTCCTCTTTCCTCAATGAATTCGACAATCCTGATGGAAAATAAAGAAGTATTTGTGAATTACTATAACACAAATGATGCTTAAGTGGGGGGGGGGGAGGTTGTGAAATTGTGACTTAGTGATAAGGGGGAAGAAAAGAGTAAGAAGAGTGACATCAAGTATTTTTTTAATACGAGTATGTTTATGAAAAGTAGCTTGTAAAACGAACTTTGTGACAAAGGGGGAGGAGGGGGTTATAAATGCAGAAAAAAATGTGATATCATTTATAGACAGCCCTTTACCAAAGAATCGGACGAAAATTTGCAAAATTACGTATATGCAGTATAGTGATGTGGATCGGGTAAATACCCAGCGGGTAGGTAAATATTTTTTGGATATTTACCCGGGTATTTACCCAAGGCCTGGGTAAATACCCAAAAACTGGGTATTTTATAAAAAATGTAAAAAAGTGAATGAGAATTTTTTTTTTTAAATCTAAATATGAAATAATTGGTAAAACTGATATATACATATGTATTACACAGTTTATAATATTTTTTATTGAAAGACTTGATGAAATCATGAAAGAAACATATCGTGAACCAAAGAATCTTTCTCTTCAATGTCATAATTGGAGAAGTATAAGCAATTCATTATGAACTTCAGGATTTCAAAATTGCAATCTAGGTTAGTCATATCCAAAATGAAAAAAAAAAAGGAAGCATGAGGGATGTTTGGAAGAATGAACTGAGAAGTTATTAAGACACTATGGTGTTATTTTTTTACTGATATTTAAGTGATAACATGGAAAATATAGAAACAGTTTTCACATTAATAAGCAAAAAAAAAAGCAAAATTTTCTTTTCTGTTGCTTTGCTCATTTGCATTTGTTCCCCTGTAGGGTGGGAAGGTAAATATTTTTTTGGGTATTTATCCGAAGGCAGGGTAAATCCCCTAGTAATTGCGCATTTTGCAAAAAATTTTTAGGTAGTATTAAAAGGTGACTATTTTCTTTTTTAAACATAAACCCCAAAATAAAAGATTAAAAATTTTAAATGAATTATAAATGTTTATGTATATTATGTGTATATATATATATATATATATATATATATATATATATATATATATATATATATATATATATATATATATATATATATGTGTGTGTGTGTGTGTGTGTGTGTGAGATACAGACTACACCTGAACAATTGAACTAAGTTTGGAGGAAATTTCTGCATAAGATATAGGTAAATAAATAGTAATAATAAATTGAGCGACATTTCGTTACATTTTGATGTCATGCAGGGATATATTACTGGGTTATAAAAGACTAGGACCTTAAAAAATTGATGTTTGCTTTTTTTTTGTAACCAATTAAGCTTTTTTTCTTTTTTGTAGAATGGCTTTTTATATCTGAAATTTGGCTATCAACGTTGATTAGGCATATCCAACACATTTAATGTGAATATCATATTAGAATGCTAAGCTGTTTCACACAATAATTCTTTAAATATGTGATCAAAATACAATTTTTAGGCAAATATTTATTGTTTTGTATATGATTGGTTGTATATATACATAATGGAATACATACAGAAAAGTGTTTTAGTTGAATATAAATTTTTGAAATAAATACCCGGGTATTTACCCATTTTGGGTATTTACCCAGGTATATACCCTGGGTATTTACCCCTAAAAATAAATACCCGGGTATTTTACATCACTAATGCAGTATGAATTGGTGTACTGAGGACGTGCAGAAAGTCAGCACTATACATACTGATTAAGGTGAAAAAACTACGTAAATAAAGCACAAATATTCGAGAAAATGCAGCATATAGCTATTTCAAGGCTACAATGGAGCCTCTTCATCAGTGCAAAAAGCTCACCAACACAACCAGAAGTTGCGAGAGAACTGACAAAAAACCAGGTGGACACCGGTATTTATACCAAAGAGAGCCAACCAATAAGAATACAGGAACATGACAACAAACAACCAATCAGCGAACAGCATGTACGCTCCGGGCTCAAAGCAAGGCAAGAGACACCAATCAGAAGCCAGGAGACAAAAAGAGTGCGAGACACCAAAGAAACAGGAAAGGCAATTATAGAAATTGCTTCCAAATATCATGAAAAAATGGAGTGCTGGAAAAATCATTGACAAGAGAATGAGAATTTTTCCAAATATGGTAAGCTTCCCAGAAATCGAAGTCATAAACCGAAGAACATTTACAAATAATCTTTGCAGATGAAAAATCAAAACAGTGACCAGAAGTCCAGCAATGCTGAGCGATGGAGGAACGAGCAAGTACTTGCTCCCCCGAACTCCAGTGGATTAACCCGAACTCCAGTGGATTAACCCTAAACTCCAGTGGATAGCGCTAATTTTCAACCACTTTTTTGATTCTTCATTCCCCTAAAATGACTGTCTTCCCAGTAAAACAGTTAAGTTACCGGATCGAGTTCAGCCTTTTCACAATAAAGCCTTCCCTGCATGTTAAACATTACCAACACACATTATCAAATTATCATTGCTTGGAGCGAGTTTCATTGATGAAACACGCGCGTTACAGATCATCGGCTATTACTTATATGAGGATTAATGAAGATTTTAACTTCCTGTATTTTCTTCGTGAAATATTTTATGATATTCTGAATCACTCAAGTAGGGAAATGTAGAAACATTTCATTTTTAGTGCTAAGATCTTCACACTTCAGCTTATAAAATATAGGTCGAAAATCTTAGTTCTATTTAAAATAATTTTTTAATTAAAAATTTCCATGACCAAGCCCCCGAAGCCCCCCCCCCCCACCTCGAAAAGAAATTATTACAGATCGTCCTCAATTTGAGGAGAGCCACTAAACTCCTCGTGCTCTAACAACATTGAAGTTAGCATTAAATTGCGTTTTTGGAGCTTCTATTTCAAAAAATTGCCGAGACCCTAACGTTACTAGAGAATGGTCGACAATTGCGTTTTTAAGTCTTTAATTTAAAAAAATGTATGGGGAGGGGTGTCCCAAACCCTGTTATAACACCAAAGAACGACGAAAGTTGAGCTTTTAAAATTACAATTTCAAAAAAATTAAGATCGAGAACCTCTGATCCTTTCTTCCTAATACAATTATGTACGTTTAAAAAATATGCATTTTGAGGACTTTAATTTCAAAACATTGGGAGGGGACGCTTAATCGATCAAAAACTCCTTAAGTCCTATTACTTTCCCTAACGACAACAAGTATGGTCTATATTATTACCGCGTTTTTAAGACATTAATTTCGGAAAATATTGAAGAGATTCCCGGAACTTTTTCTCCTTCCTACATCTCCAAAGATCGCATGAAATTTCGTGTTTAGACTGAAGAAAAATTGAAACTAAGTTCATGTGAAAAAAAAAGGGTGTTCTCCCCCTGCCCTAAAACTAATTTCCAGTTGCGTCAGTTTCGTAACTCTTAGCCAATAGTGTCAATCAATTTATTTGGTATGAAATGTCTTTAGCATGTAATATACATACGTATACATTTGCTTTCAATGCTATTAAAAAAAACTTATGTTTCAATAAATGCATTTAAGTGTACATTTTAACAAAGCATAAAATACATGACATACACCGTCAGCTCAGTTAATTGCAGCCAAGGACTACAGTTTCGTGCTTATTAGCACTCATCAGCCCGGCATAGGAAGTGACTGAGCTGGAGGTGGAAAACCTCTTAAGGAAGGGTGGATAAGGGTGCCAAGCAAACTGGTAGCTAATATAGAATTAGCGCTGACCAGACGAGTGACCGAAGCAATGGTTCGGTTCAACTCGAAGATTGAAGGCGAGGCAAGGTATATTCAAGGGGGGTAACTTACTGAATAAAGCATAAAATGTTTACACAGTTTGTTTTTTTTTGAATAAATTAAATGCCTAAGGTATTTTTTCCACATTATATTTGTTTACAAAACTTCACTCCAGGTGTTAACCATATTTTCCCCCGAATACCAGTGCATGAAGGCGCTCAAAAGACATTTGCACAACGGCGCCGATTGGGCTTGGCGCGGCCCTGGACACTACAGAAACTAGTCGGAGAGTTCATCATTTCCTGCCAGATATAAAACTAAAACAACGCTGCAAACATCCAATAGAAGTACAATTTCGCAGTGCACATGGACCATTTAAATCGTACACAGATTTAAGTTAATTAGCTCACCATTATGTGTATGCAGTCAACCTGGAACTCCTGAACATTACATATTCAACTGTCCTCTAACCAGCTCTTTCCATTGCACTTACAATTCCAACTTTTCTTTTTCCAAAAATGTTACACATAATCTATCTCATCCAGTTACATGCAAGAATATCCAAAAAATAATGTCACTACTCATATCTCAAGCAGATGATTTTAAATATCCAGCCTAAAAACTTTCAAAATTGCCGTTTACATTGTATTTACCAGCCATCCCAGTCTTATTTAGCTTCTTCACTTGTATACTTTGTTCTTTTTATTGTTTATGAGTTTATATTCGTTTCTGTAAATATCAAAATTGTTCCAGCGAATGTCGCTCGTGAACTGCTCTGTTCCCCGCCCCCAGTCACCACATCCGGTTAAACCCTCACCGGGGTTGGTACGGTGGTGATTGGTGGGGTTTAAATAAATTAAACAAAAAACGTTGGCAAATGGAGACGACTGTATAAACCATATGGACATCAATGTCAGTTAGAAAATTGAAACGACGGTCAAACAAGAAGGTTTTTTGTCCAACTTTCATGATAACAGTCAGCTGACAAATCCGCAAATGATGAAGCTGTTGAAAACGAAATACGCTCCGAGCTTTAGGTAATGTTGACGTTGATATTGCGAAGACGGCTATCATCAGAAGACAAAATTCTTTGGTAGCTATCATTTGAGAGGAAATCTTCCTGATTGATCTCTTGATAGCCAAATCCCCAACGGATCACCACACTCTGCTGTCAAAAGTACAAGAAATCAGAAATCATACAACATGTATCTAAGGTATATATGAACAGTTCTTCTTCCCCTGAATCCATTGAGGCTGCTGGGGTCATATGTATCTCTGACGGTATGGTGCTCTAGCAACAGAAAAGTCCTCCAACGAGCTCCGTTACAGATCATTTATCAAAGTAGTTGCAAACATCAAGACTGATCTCTAACTCTGCCGTACCACCAGGTACACCAGTAGCTAGGAACTTAATGGTGAATTACTGGATTGGGGGGTTTGGAAAAGGAGGAATGACCAACTGGTGCCAAAATTCTCGGATTTGGATGTTACTCCTGACGGAATCTTGAAGATGATTTTGACAGATTGCTTTTCTACAAGTGATCGGAAGGTTACTTAGAGAAAATCATTTTTAAACTACTCTGTCGCAAGCTTGCATTGTAAGGGCAGTTGCAACAACGGAATCAAAATATTTATCCAGGACGGAGGGGAAGACGATGACATCAATACATTACCAATTTCTTAGAATAACTTTTATACTGCTGGTGACATGACCCTTTCACCTCAGAATAAAACCAAGATGAAACCTTAAAGATGATATTTTCATTTTCTAATTACTGTCAGTCCATATATTCCATATAAACACTTTCAAAATATGATTAGTAATCTTTACTAATAATAAAGCGGAAAGTCTAACTGTCTGGAAGTCTGGATATCTGTAGGATGTTTGTGGCGCGCATAGCGCCTAAACCGTTCCGCCGATTTTCATGAAATTTGCCGCAAAGTTAGTTTGTAGCATGGGGGTGTGCACCTCGAAGCGATTTTTCGAAAATTCGATTTTATTCTTTTTTCTATTTCAATTTTAAGAACATTTTCCGGAGCAAAATTATCATAAGATGGACGAGTAAATTACAAAATTATCATGACGTGGAACGGGAGAGCGAATGAACATAGCCAATTGGCGAGAAATTCGTCATCCATTATTTGTAAATATACAGGCGAACCGAATGACCTTTTAATTTTTAACTACGGGCAAAGCCTTGCGGGTACCACTAGTAATGTAATAAAAACTAAAATTACAAAAAGGTGCTGCCAGTCAGATACATTTACCTTATTTCTATCATTAGTAAAATTTTCATTATCATGATATAGCATAACATATTCATTTCAATTAGAATAAAGAAATTGAGTACATGCTAGAACTTCATAGTTTTTGATTGTTTGTCAGCTGGGTGTCGCGGTGTTTGGGAATAGGCTTTGTATTTCTTTGGTATCAGGTTTGAATCTGCAGTTCAAGTGTTTAGCCGGTGGATTTTCAAGGCACAGAAAACCGTCAGGGTCCTTGTCACATGATTGCTGCACAAGATCCCTTGAGCGCCTGCTTGACACAGACACTCTGAGACAATAAGATCGAGATAATTTTTTTTTTCTCGGAAAGCATTGGTTTTCAAGAACGCATACCTAAAAAAAAAACCATTAGAATTGTTACATATATGTATAAAAACAATTTTACAATAAATTTAGTTAACTTTTACTTTTATTCGGAACATTTCTCCTGCTGTTTCCGAGATATAATCGAAAACCACAAAATTTGGCTCCCCTTCCCACCTTTAACTTCCCTCCCCCCCAGGGTCGGAGACTTTCAGTATGTTTACTTTTTAATTCTTAAAACAAATATCTTACTGAGGACGTGCTGGCTTTCTGTACTGCCTCAGTTCACTTTCGTTAAACAATGCCATGGGTTTATGGAGCTAATTCGTACTGCATGTACGTAATTCTACAAATCTCCGTCCGATTTCTTGGTAAGGGGCTGTTCATAAATAATGTCTCACTTTTTGTCAACATTTTTGACCCAATCTCCAATTGTCACAAAGTGCTTTTCATAAACTAATTTTTATAAACATATTCGCATTAAGGGGATACCGGACCTTGAAAACAAACTTTTTTAATTATTTATGGATTTGCATGAAATTTTAACCATATACTTTAAACACTAGTACAAGCTTCATTTTAAAATTTCATTAAAAATTTTAATTAGAGGACCAATTATTTAAAAAAATGTAAATAACCTTAACGATAATTAACAAAACTTTGAAAAGTCCCTTGCGTAATTATTTTGATTTCCCAACACTGAAACTTATTTTAAGTCATTCTCTATACTATAATAAATAAAACAAAACTCACAAAATTGTCCTCATACTCAAATAAATTCAAAAAATAAAAATTTCAAAAATTTGACAAAAATTTCTTCTTTTTGAACGTCCAGTGTCCCCGTAAAAATGCTTGACGTCACACTTCTTCTTACTCTTTCCTTCCCACTAGTCACAAAGTCACAATTTTACGAGCCCCCCCCCCCCCCCTTAAGTAATCCACAAGTACTTCTTTATTGCCCGTCAGGATTGTCGATTTCATTGAGGAAAAAGAAAGTGCGCGATCCTTTCAAGTCAGTTTGAAATTTGTGAATGGCAAGTATTCCATTTTTTGCCGTGAAAGTGCGTGTTTGAAATTCTGTAACTTTTGATTAGTAGAATAAAATATAACAAAATAGCATATCAAATTGAAGGAAATTTAAAGCTCTACAATTTTGTCATTGACAATTTTCATGAATACTGATCCTGGGAAGCACTAGGAGCAAATGTGTGACAAAAAGGGAGAATTTTTCCGAAAGTCATCGATTTTTCATAGCATATACCCGGAAAATTATTGAAAATTTGACAAATATGTGTAGAAACAGTATCGTAGGAAATTTATTTAACTTGCATTTTTATTTTAAATGCATTTTTTCCACCGTTTCTGATATTTTCTCAAAAAACCCAAAATTGTCTCCCCCCTCCCTCCCATCTTTAGCTCACCCCCTAGGGGCAGGGACTTTTAGTATGTTTACTTACTAACTAGCCCTAACAATATTCTGAAGGCAAAAATTATCGCATATTCCATGCACGCTATACGCCTGTTTTGAGCACTCATTGACTGGATTATTCGGAATTATATAAATCATAAGTCACTGCCTGAAAGAAAACGTAATCAAATGAATTATTATGCAAAAAAAAGCAATATATAATATATAATATATATATATATATATATATATACATAAAAGTTGTGAGTGAAATATTTTCTTTTCGTTTACTTTCCTTTGACGACATGTATGATGTATCATCTTTCCCAATCAATTGAAACAAGTTTTTAACTTTATTCTTACAAATTTTCGTGAATTTATAGCTGCATTCTGCTAAAGCTATTTAAATGATAACCAAAAAATTAGTGATCAAAATTTCTTTTATGCAACCATCTAAAATGTAGAAGTTCTTTAAATATTTCTTTCATTGTAAAAATGAAAAAAGAAGAAGAATGAGTTCAATTATTGTTCATAAAAAAAAAAGGAATTTTTTATCTGCTATACTACAACACTGTTTATCATCACTATTTTGTTGGATTCCTTGGGTATTTTGTTGATATGATTTGTCTTCTGTTCTTACTAAAACTTCAAAAGTTCAAAAATGGGTCCGTAACATTTTTACTGTCATTCTTCTGGACATCATTTTTGCTCTAAATAAAAGAAAAAAAAATTCTACTCATAGTGTGTAGTTAAATCAAGAGGTTAGAATAGAAAAATAACTCTTTACCTTAACTATAATCTTGGGCTCCCGTAATAGGCAAATTACAAGGAAAATATCATTCTCCTGGCGCAAAATGTCATACTCCGTGCGCAAAAAAAGTCACTCTCTTAGCATTATTTTTACGCACTGCTTATATATTTATTACAATAGAACACTTGTTCCCAAAACATTAGTTAGAAAATAAGATTGTAATTGGGTTATGTTTTCTTTAGTCAAAAGTATTACTTTTAGTCACTGAAATTGATGAATAAGCAAAAATAATAATAATAATGATAACATGGAGCGAGAAAAAAATTTCCGTTTTCCCAACGCTTAATTTTTCATTAATTTTTTTAAATGTCCCATTTTGAAATTAAGGCGTGGTCTTTATGACGTCACAAATAACGTACTTTTCCGCATCTGTCTACCGCGTCTCCACGTTATGATAATCAAGAAGTGAACTAAATATTGCGCTCTACGCTTGCTATCAACCATATCGTTGCCAGTACACGTAAGTAAAGATGCAAATTAAATATTGCGCTCTGCTAATGGCAACAGTGGATGGCATTTTATCATTTATGATGTCATGTGCAGAAGCTTAAACAATGAAATTGCACCGTTTAAAACAATTGTTGAAAAATATTAATCTTTGTCAAATTGCTTAAAAATTGATTAATTCCAAGCATAATCTATCAGGAAAAAAAATACTTTTAAAATTTCGGAAACAACCCCATTAGAAAAAAAAGCTAAATTTGGCAAATGATAAATAAAAAATGTAATAGTAGAGAAATTCTATTTACATAATCTTTTTTTTTTCCTTGTTCAGACGAATCTTTCAAAAAGAGATTTGTTCGTCATACATTTTTTAAATTTTAACGTTGCTCGAATAGGTAAGTGAAGTTGCTTAAGTTTCTGAGTTAAATAAATTATAGTACAACTTTCTAGAATAAAATACTTTTCTAAATTAGAGAGTTCAAAATAATAAACAATAGAACTTAGTGTGAAAATTGTTATTGATTTGCTGGTTCAGAATTTTAGTATAGCAATTGATTTTTTTTTTTTTGGGAAAATTACTCCGTTAGAGTGAATAATACGGAAAAACCTATATAAAGGGACCGGGACTCAAAGAACTGTTCGTTATCAGAGTCCGTTACAATTAGTTAGTTTATTTAATGTCCGTTAAGGGAGGTTTTACATAGATTTTGCTTTGTCATGCAAATCTATGTAAAACCTCCAATATTGATTTAGGCTACAGTAATTTCTTTCTTACTGCAATTAAATTTCTGATAACCTTCAATGAAACTTACTGCTTATCACTCTGCTGGTGTGTGAAAATTTGAACCTCTGTTTTGAGGGGTGTAGCATGTTAAAGTGAGTACCCTCTATTTTCCCCTTAATAAGTTCCCAACAAAAAGTTGATATATTTTTTATTTTTTGATTTTTATAAGGAATTTTTTTGAAACATTTGTGACTGGAAAATGTCAGGATTTTGGAGAATCGCCCACACGCATAAAAATTTGTTCACATCACATAATGAACGTCTTTTGCTGAAGTAATACTTGAAATATAGTTGTAATTTATAGAAATATGAATCATATTCTTAAACGTAAGAACCCTATTTTTCTTTGTTTTCAAGAAAATATTTTCTTTTATACTTTTTAACCCAAAAAATTATATTACACCCTGATTTAAAAATTTAAAAAAAAAAAAAAACTGCTCCACTGCAATGCAACGGCTCTAATTACTGTATGAAACTCAAATATGAATATCGAGGCTGAACACACGAGAGATTGAATACTGCATTTAGGTTCGTTAATTATTTCTTCCTAGCACAATCTCGGCATTTTAACACAGAAAGGTATCAATTTTTGATGAAATCTATACGAAAAATAAACATACATTTTCTGAGCTATAACTTTTTTTTTTAATTCTTTTTTCTGCATACATACACAACATCTATACATCAAAATTACAAAATAATTATACAATATTCATTTCTTTTTTACACTGTACATGTGAAACATTAATACTTCCATTTCAATCAATCGCAAGGTTTTTACTGAAATTACATGCGTAGAAAAAATGTATTTTTTTGATGTTGAAAATAAATCAAGCAAGCTGAAATTATATAGCGCTTTTATACACTGATGATTGATAGATTGCACTTTTTGTACACATCAGAAAAAAGAAAAAAAATATTTGTTGCTACTTCTTAACAGATTAAAGTATGTAGATGCTAAAGATTTCAAAAGTGTTTAAAATGAGAAAAAAACTTTGAAAAATCTGAACTGAAGATCACCGACACATGGAGCATACTTCTTAATGCTTTAACGAATGAATATTCAATCGCATACTGCATATGGCATATCCATCCAATGCATCGGGCAATTGCCAGTAGCAGGGTAATAAATTTATCCGCTAATATATCCAACTTGTAAAGCAAGTTTTCCTTTTTTTTTGAAATGTGAGGTAATTTTAGAATATGGGACACGAAGTTTATAAAAATTGGTATTTGAAAAGAAAAAAAAGAGAGGCCAAAAAAAAAAAAAAAAAACAGCCAATTTACCTTTTAACATGTAAAAAGAAGAAAAAGACAAGCAGCCAAACATGCTGTTATCTGGCCGGATAGGTGGTTTAAGTTTTCACTGGATGTTTTTCACTGGATTTCACTTTGGCTAAATATGCATAGTGGGTCTACAAATATCTTTTTCTCCCAGATGTATAAAGCATAAAAGAATTTCTATGTATGCAGCCATTGAGGGAATCGGGCAACAAAAAATTTGCTAATCATGAAAAAAAAAAAAAAAAAAAAAAAAAAATCTGAGCAATTTATCACACAAACTTACAAATGATAGTTATTCTTATCCACAGTTTAGATACAAAAAACAAAATCATTGCAATTAAGCTGTTCGATTAAAAACAAAAAGCTTACTTTAAAAACATTTTAGTTTAAACATTTGCTTAAAAAATACTGCTATATTATGAAGTGCCAAAAAGTAGTGAAAAATGGAATTAAAATAATATCACAATCTGCCAACAAAAGTGAAACAACTCAAAGAGAAAAAAAAAAAAAACATTTGAGAAAACCAAGCCTCTATGCAATACTACTTTTAACTATATTCTTTGATACTACATTACGTACCAGACATTTGCTATTTTTACTGGTGGATTTTTGAAATCTTAATTTATTGTGAACGCATTAAAGTTTTAAATCTTTTTCTCTAAATAATAAGAATTTAGTGATGTGCAGGCATGAAGTGAAAGTTTGAAATCTGAAACACCGAACACCATGTAGATAAAAAATTATTGCAATAAGAAAGAGCAGTTTACCTGTTATTGGAATGTTATTAAATGCATCAAAATTACTTTAAAAATTTTAAACGCATCAAAAAAACTTTAAAATCCATAACAAAATGAATTCATGAAAAATAGATTAAAAATTATGAACGATTTAAGAAAAATCAAAGGAATAAATTTAAATATTTAAGTTAAAAGATGAATTGAGCAGATTTAAGGTGACATATCTTAAAATAACTCTCATAATAAAATAGTTCAAATGTTTGCAATGCAAAATGATAAAAATAGCAAACATGCCATGCAACCCCCCCCCCCCCTTCCGATTTCGTCAAAAATGAACGAATCTTCTGTTTGTTGTGACACTAATAATGAACCGGGTGAGTTTTGCGGCAGTCAAATTGGGTTGTGTGTTTCCCATTTTCAAAAATATTTTTCTCCAAAAGAGCGTGGTCGAAGACATGGGGTAAGTAACTTTTTTTTCTCTCTTAATTTTGAGTTATTAACTGCTCGCAGTGAAAAACCACCAAATGGCGATGTCATGCTAGAAAAGACAACTACGCGTTCCGATTCAAGATGGCTTTCTTCACTTGTGACGTCATACGATGAAATCTTTTGTTTTAGAAATCTAATATTTTTAAAAGTTAATTGAAAATTAAATGTTGGAAAAAAAAGTATTTTCTGGCTCTATGTTTTTTTCCTATTGCTTGTTCTATCAATTTAGATGAATAAAAGTAATACTTTCACTGAAGAAAATACTCTGAGTTGTGTCGCTTCTGTTGCCAAATGCAATTTATAAATTAAATAAATTATTTTATGGGTTAAAATAGGATTGATTCATTAAAAGTTAAAAACAATTACGCAAACAAATTTTTAAAAACCAAACGATTCTTGTTCAAAGAGTCATTTATTGTCCTTGTTCTTGCATCCATTTACTGTATGCTTTATAATGAAAGTCTATCAATGTATATGCGGCTTCGAAATGTTTCTCCCGCTCTGTGTCAATGTCTTGGTTGTGGTTTCTGCTACTTTCAGATGCAGGTCCTTTTGTTTCCTGAGACAACTTTCTTTTCCTTGTATTTGTTTCACGGTTGGTCTCAGATTCCTCATTGGATCCATGTCTCCTATGCGTCGGCTGCTTTTTTTCCCAATACCTATAAATAGTTAACCATGATGAGTTTTGTACTTATACTTACAAGTACCAAAAACAATTTTCTGAAAAAAAAAAAAAAACCATAGTGCAGAAATATCACTTAGCATTTAGTATATACAGTCAAGCCCTCTTAGAAGAATAGCCAATTTAAATAAAAAATTATTCTAATAAGTGGGATATTCCATTAGCAAAACAAGCATGGATATCCTTTTAACCGATATTCTTCTAAGCGGGCTTGACTATATACAGTGGTGGTAAAAAAAAATTGCATCACCCGCGCCGCAAAGGAGAGGAATATCATCCCGAATGCATTCAACACACAGTCAAGCATCCCGTATCCCAGATTATTTGGGGATGTATTTCTGATCAAGGAGTTGGTGGACTTCACTTTGTGCAAGGAACTGTAAACGCTCAGGTGTATATTGACATTTTGGAGGAGAAATTGTTTCCTACTATCTGGGATCACTTTACTTCAGTTCCAAACGTCATTTTCTAGGATGATTCTGCTTCGTGCCATAGAGCAAAACGTAAGTAACAGTTTAAAAACCTTTATCCTACCAATAGACTTAAATGGACATGGGGTTAAGTAATTTTTTTTCTCTAAACTCACACGCAGGTTCAGAAATGGAAAAATGAGCGTGGGGTCAGCAATTTACCTTGGCCCGGAAACTGCCCCGATCTACGTAAACAATTATCGGATTCCTGCAGTTAAATGTTCATTTCATAAGTTTTGCAGAATTTCACATACATTCATCGTTAATCGGTCGACCAAAACTTCTCATATAATCCCATTGTTGTGAAAATGCGAGGGTGATGCAAATTTTTTTACCAGCACTGTATATAGTTAGGTTTGCCAGATGTCCCGACTTGACAAAATCTCGGTGTCCCGGCCTGTTTACTTCACGTCCCGGTGAAAGATAAATTTGATTACAGATAATCAAAAAAGCCTAAAAATAATTAACTGATTTTTTTCGTTTCTGTACATCAAAGCCAGACTGACATATGTCCAAAAATTGCAAAATTCTGTTTATTGTTGTTGTTACTTATTCCACTCGGGAACCCGAGACTGAGTAGTAATGATACTCGATTTTTAAGGCATAGGTGTTACGGCTTCCGTTTTAATCGAGCGTCAATTTCTAGGTGGAAGTCCGATTTGGCTCAGACAACACGATAGATGGCAGCACCATCTACGGACAGTTCGATAATTTAGAACCAGACCAGAAGTCGAATAACTCTCTGGTCTAACACCTCCAGCAGCAACTGCATTGTATGTAAAATCCTAGTCCACATCGATCCATGCAAACGTAATTCTAATTTAAAAAAAAATCCTCTGTAATTGTTTACCAATGTTAGAAGAACGAGCGTTCTATCCTTTGCGTGAGTCGGGAAAAATGTTTTTTCTATCTCCTGCAAAGTAGCGATTATGTGACTTACGTTAGTCTGGCACTGAGGTACAGATTTAGAACATCGACTTGTAAAATTAATATCGGGTAAGCTTGTGAGGGTTTATAGGACAAGATTAAAAACAACAAAGACTTTCTAAAAAAGTAGAAGCAATGCCAAGAACATGTAAATATTGTTGCGTCATGTATTATATAATTTTAATATTGTATTTATTACCCCTGGTTTGAACTCATAATTAAACATTAATTCATAGCACTAAGAATGAACTACTTTCTAAAACACGCTAAAAACTAACCGGGAATGTGTACCCTTTTGAATACTCGCCACGCTCCCGGGTGGGGGGAAGTATTCCGGTGTCCCGGTTGAGCATTTCAGAAATCTGGCAAGCCTATATATAGTGTATTAGTTTTACCCTTTGTAAACCCTTTGTTTTCGATTTTTACAAAGTAGCTCATCTCTTTAATTTACAATTACATTGATGCAAAAATTTTTAAACACAACGCAAAAATTCAGTAGAAAACCCTTTCGGTAACTCTGGTTTTTTCGTAATCCAAATGATCAACCATCTTATAGCCTACTAAGGCTCTTGCGTCAAAAAAACTGAAAATTCAATCAACCAACCAACCAACCAAGTGAAATGCATACGTTTTAAAAAAAATTAGTAAAAAGAATGCATCTACCATCTGTCATTAAAACATGTTTTTTTTAAATTTTTAATTTATTTTTTTTAAATTAATAACAAAGGAGAAAGAGTACAGAAATATGCTTGTTGCTGCAGCAAAATTTGAGTACTCAGCATTAAAACATATTGAAAGAAATCTAAACGGTTACGAGGTAGCCTCTTGTCAGCCATTTTATTATTCCCTTAATTCTGAATGGCATGGAAATTGTCATTTTCATTCCAAGCTACGTTAGAACTCACTACTTGGTACTCCTCTAATCCAAAAATGGGGGCCCACTCGCAGAACGAGAAATCTTCTTGCGCACGCATTCCCGTTAACCCGGCATTTTCAAACTCGCTCCCAATTCGGCCCACATTAGGCAGATATTTCGAGACGCGACAGTATTATTTCATGGAGATGGCCCTTCAATGTACCCCAGTCAATAAAGGGTAAATGTCGGAACAAATTAGGGACAAGCTGAATTTTTTGGCAGTTGTTGGTACCCATGGAGGGTCGTATTTTCCCAAAACTCCCCGCCTCTCCCCCTTGAGCTTTCCCCCTAGCTTCCCTTAAGTATAAAATTATACGTTTTTAAGCAAACGGCTTATATCTCCGTTAAAAATTATTCAAATCTTTTAAACTTAACATATCTTTAATCGCTATAACATGACAAATGAGAAATTACCGTTCAATTTTTTATTACACTAAATACTTTTTTTTTGTAATTTGAGCAATCACGTCATTTTTCATCATTTTTCGTTTTTAATGATGCACTTCTTACACCAGTCAAAGGTTTTTGTCGAAAGAAATTAGGGACATGCTGATTTTTTGTTAGGTGTAATCACCTAGGGAGGGGAGTATTTTCCCAAAAAGTCCCCGCCTCTCCCCCTTGAGTATAAAATTATAGGTTTTTAAACAAACGCCTATGTCTCCGTTAAATATTATTCAAATTTTTTAAACTTAACATATTGTGAATCCTTAAAACATGATAAATGAGAAACAAATTTTTTTATACAATACTTTTTTTGTATTTTGAGCAATTACGTTATTTTCCTTTTTTAAAGATATAGAATAGGATGCTTTTCACGTTTAATATTCATAATTTGAAAAAAAAAAAAAAAAAACATGCAGCGTAGTTTTTCGAGCAGGTTTCAAGTTTTCCAAAGATACATACATATGTAGAATTATACAGTCAACTTTTCGTGTAGAACGCGCGAGAGGACGGCAAGCACCAACTTACTGACGCACTAGAAACTCTTCTTACCCCAGTCAATAAAATGTTTCTGTTGGTAGAAATTAGAGACAGGCTGTATTTTTGTCCGTTCCGTAATTAGTACCAAATGAATATTATCTCAAAAGTACCCCTCTCCTTTTGGCCCCCACAACCAGCTCCTCCTCCTCAAGTTAGTGAAATAAATTGTCAAATTATGAAAGTCTTTATTTCAATCTCGTATTTTCTATTGGTTTTAGAAAACAAGACCTAATTTTTGATAATATCTCAAAACAGTTGAAGGAAAGTAGTAAGACATGTTTTTTGGTTACATGACCTTTTGGCTGGAACAAATATTTGGTTATACCTTTTGGGTAGTTCAGAATTCAGTGCAATGTGTATTTAAATGTGACTAATTTTCGTTAGAAACTTTGCTTGTTTAAAACTTGAGATTCATGCAGGGGAACATTAGAACTGGCCAAGTTTTCAGATACTTTTTTTTATAGATAATTAAAAGCGCTATTGACACTGTCAAAAAGGTTTTTTAGCAAGCATACGGATAAAATTGTTAAATTCACTCTTGCCTTGATTATAATTCATTTTATCGTTCCACATTATATTTTTTAGCTTTTGTGCTTAACGTAGAATCTTTAATCTATTATGCAAGATAGCGACATAACACAACTTATGGAACAGTTGTGAATAACTATTGCAACTATACTGTTTCTAATTATGGATAAAACGTTACTGTAATCTTTGAACGATATCCAGATCATTCAACTACTAAGAACGTAGAGAAAATTAGAAGAGCCTTAAAAAAAAATCACGTGCTTTGCATTTTGAGGACATCACAGTATGCTCGACACAAAAGGAATTTTTTTTAAAAAATACAACAAAAAAAAAAAGACTGCTGCAAACAACAGTTTTAGAGCTTGACAAAAGAGAAATACCAGAATTGACAGCGGAAGATAATGCTGATGTTCATATAGTAAAGTTTACTAGTCAGAAGTTCAAAGAATGCTCGAAAGTTGTTGTTTTTGTTTGTGACTCTCTCCTACTCCAGAAAAGAAAGAAATGTATTTTTTTACAAGATTATAGGTGGCAAGTAACCAAGTCTGATACAACATTGGCATTTTAATCCAGCAACATAGGGAAATTAGAAGTCTCTTGACTGCTCCTGCAATCACTGGATGTGACACAACATTATATTTTTATGGCTAGGGAAAGATAAAAGTCTTAAAATGATAAATCTTTAACGGAAACTCAACGGTAAGCATCAACATTTTTGTTAGAAAATATTTCAAAAGACCAACTGCTAATTGAAGGAAATATTTTACTCTTGGATTTTTCGGAATGAGCAGATATGAACTTGCATGAAGATC
Source organism: Uloborus diversus (assembly GCF_026930045.1). Classification (NCBI taxonomy): domain Eukaryota; kingdom Metazoa; phylum Arthropoda; class Arachnida; order Araneae; family Uloboridae; genus Uloborus; species Uloborus diversus. The sequence goes on along the minus strand of NC_072739.1, from coordinate 112,254,642 downwards.
GTTACTATAAGTTAATGAGCCTACCCAAAAAGTAAACCTTGCAATCAAATTTTGATCCATCCAAGTTACCTCCAACAACCGGGGCATTCTAACAACATGTACTACTAGTTTACTTGCAAGTCCGGAACTGACTTCGGAACAATTAACCAACAACTGAATGGGATAGAAGTTGGAGTAAATTTAGCGAAAACAGAAAGGAAAAAAAAATCTGCCATTGAACTTCTGTAAAACTTTTGCACCAAATGAACTATTAAATTTGGTGTCGTGCTCATATAAAGCTTATTATGGCAAACATTGTATACATAGGAGAGTGGGTTCAGGGTCGCTGAGAGCCAAGACGGGTCCCTCCCTCTATAAAACTTAAAATAAAAACTGATCTGATTCCGAGTAGAGCCCTCCCAAAGGTCTGACCCGGTTTCCGACTAGGCTGACATGGCCTCTCAATGGCCCAGGGGAGGTTTACGTTCCGCAGCGATGTGCGAGAACTGCGGCGGAGATTTCTTGTCACATCGCATCAATTATGGACTATGATGAAGAATTAATTCCTGATGAATGAGTAATACTACTCTATACACTACCTATTTTTATTGCTTTAACAAATTTAATTGCTTCGAATTTCATTGATGAAAGACAATGGAAACAAGTTAATGAAACTAATTGGAGGTGAGTGTTAGGTTTGAGATAGTAATACTACAGTGACGGTCGCACATTCTCTAGTTCGTGGATATTTCCAAAGAGTGATATGTTAAATCACTGTTACAGGGGTTAAAAGCAGTGCCTCAACTTCTGTTCAAATATTTTCAAAATAGGGGATGTTCCTTTAAAATAAATATGTTTTCCAAAATGTCATAAATATGTTAGTTTTAAAGAATAGATTTTCAAGAATAAAATGATGCAAAGTTAATGAGTTTAAAAATTAAAAGTGAGTGAAACATGGTAGTTTTTAGAAATGCTTTCAAAACGAACGTTCCAGTGCATCAGGGGGGAAGGGGGTTAGAGGTTAGGAGGCGCGAAAAAAAATTAATACATACAAGTATTATATCGTTTGGAAACTTAAAATATGTTTTACTACTTTTCTCCAACTATTTTGAGACATTATCAAAAATGAAGGAGCTGTTTTCTAAAACCAATAGAAAATACACATTTTCAACAAAATCTTTTTCGTAATTTAGCAATTTATTGAGCGAATACTATTTTTGCTGAGAAAATTAGGTTGAAAAATAGGTTTTTAGGAATTAAATAGTGAAATATAGATGCATTTCGAGTGAGCAGTGACCAAAATATGCTCATAATCAGAAACGCGTGAAAAACCAACTTAAGAAGTGGGGGGCGGGCAAAAGGGGAGGGGGAACTTTTGAGATAATACACCTCTTATGGTACTAATTACGAACAAAAAATCAGAATGTCCCTAATTTCTTCCGATAGAAACCTTTTATTGACTAGTTCAAGAAGAAAGCTTCTGGTACGTTAGCAAGTTGCTGCTTGCCGTCTTGTCGCGCGCTCTATGCGTGAAGTTGACTGCATAACTATATCTATATATATAAAAATCTCGTGTCACGATGTTTGTTCGGAGTAAACTCCGAAACTACTGAACCGATTTTAATGAAATTTCGCAACTATATGTAATTTGGTCCAACTTAAAAGATAGGCTACTTTTTATTATTTATTATTGCAAATTAAAAGCTGATTATGCAATTATCGTGTGTATTGATTGTTTAGTTGTATGAATTCTTAATAGATGGCGCTCTAAGTAAATTCATCCTCAAAACTTTTTATTCTTAAGTTAATTAAAATTTACAAATGATTCTATCTTACGGAAATTGATGGTTATCAATAATATCGCCGTAGAAAGGAGGCGTATGCAGGTCACACTTTTCAATGTAAATGTCAAATTCTACAAATCAAGTTAAAATTGATAAGCAGCGGGTCGTTCCGTACTCACCACTGCTTTTAAAAACGCATGAGACTCATATAAATATCGAGTGTTGCAGTTTCATGAGATCCCTTAAATACTTCGCAAAATGAACGTTAACAAAGGTCATTATTAGGTTACATTTGAGGTACGAGATATGGACAAACTTGACGAAATAAAACGATGAGCAATGAGTGGATATATAAGCAGCAACGACGATATCTGGCATAACTTAGTTTCCCCGTGTACGAAAGAGACCCTTCTGTACAGCATCTTGCAGTACAAACACCAAAACGACCCTGATTTTTTTTTTTTACGTTGTCAAAAATCTAATGTGTATGGTTTGATTCACAGAAATAAAATTGTGTACCATTGTTCCACGCTATTTTACATGCACTGTAAACAAATCCGAAATGTCACTGATTATTTCCGTGGAACATGTTGGAATTTCACAGGTTCTCAACAATTTTATTTGGAAATCAAGTATCTGCTTCAAAACGTTTTCTGAATTGCTACAAACGTCATGAATACAGACTTCTCACTGTAGCGAAAAATATTTTTTATTCCCAGTTTAAAGATTAACTGAGCGTATTCATTAAGTACATCGGCTTCTGTTCGATTACGTTCAGTCAACATTGACTAAGACCTATATGAGAGTGAATAAGCCTTTGGATTCCGTAACGTTGCAGGAATCGAAGGCGAGTTTGACTTATGGTACTTGCTTGCGAATCTGTCTTATCTTTCGCCAGCGTGCAGCATTATTGTTGGAGCTTTCTTGGAAAAATAAAGAGGTGTCAAGCTTAATATTCAACTTGCGTAAGTATTTTCTGAAGGTCCAGCGACACGACTGGCTTTTAGCCAGGGGGATTATTGAATTCTTTAAAAAGATTCCAGGATGAATTCAGGAAGGTTAATGAATTTTAGTGAGGAACTGACTTTACTACAGTCGTCGTGGTCCGTCCAGACTGACGTAACTCCCAATGGGAGGAAGTGAGTCACTGGATCCCGTGACTTTCCAAGAGTAACAAGCAAGTAGAATTCTTTGTGCGTGCTTGAAAGTCTTTCTTAGCAGTGGCTATCGTTGCGATAATGCTTTTGGTTCTTTCTTGGTGAGTCGAGAAATGTGACAAGCTATTATTTTTAATCTTACTTCGGTTCTCTCTTAAGGTTTCAGAGAAATGACTGTCTGGAATCGGAGAGGTCTCGAAATGCTTCAGAAAGACTTCAGGATAATTTTAGGAAGGTTTCTGACTTTTAGTGGGATACGTTCCTATTTTTGCAAGATATGTTCCTGGCAGAAATTATACGTATTCGCTGCTCATTATTTTTCAGAACGTTTATTAATTCTTTTTACAGTGCTGAATAAAATCAAAAAAATCATGGAAGTTACGCAAACAAAGAACACAACATTAATCAATCTCGGGCATAATTAAAAATTTAAGCCAAGACATAGGGACCAAAACTCCATCCAAAACAAAACTGACTACAAAAAAAAAAAAAAAAAGTGAATGAGGTTTTTGCATTTGTTTTCGTTAAGCATTCCCGAACAGGCAGAAATATTTGCGAACCGTTAATTGTCGAGTGTTCAATACATATCACGATGCATTTCGCGAATTGTAATTATCGGTAGCACACAATCATTGGGAGTTGCATTTTATAATGCAGGTTTTGCCTAACGAGAAGAAGTATTCGTCAACTGTTTAAAATACTTTTGACGACATAATATCCAACACACTTATCATTTCTGTGGGGAAACTATATAAATTTTATGTTTGAAGATGTACTCCATAGAGTTAATAAAACACACCGACATCCAAATCTAGATTTTACACCAAAGATGTATAATGAAGCTTTAGTGTTGATTGAAGATTTATGCATTTCAATTTCATTGGTTGTTTATTCATTATGGTGTAATATCACCTAATGGATTGGTCATCGACTTAGTTAACACTGATTTACAACGAAAAAAAAACAGTGCAATGACGCTGTCTTAGCTACAATGATTGTAAATAATGAGCTATTACTGACAGCTGAAAAAAAAATCAAAATCAGATTGTGCTGACCGTTGACGCTGAACAAGACTATACAGTTGTCGATGAAAACAAAGCCGTAAACATTTCAACTGAATTTTTAAATTTCTTAGATGTACCAGGAATGGCACTATACGATTTCCGGTTGAAAATTGGTTCACCAATTATTCTTCCCAGTTTAAACCCACCTAGATTATGCAACGGTACACGTTTCTTTCAAAATTTCAACAATTTTGACGGAAAGGTTCAAAGGAGAAATTTTTGTGTTGCCATGTAATCCATTAATAGCGTCATAATTTTCAAACACATTTGGAAGCCTTCAATTTACGATTTGTTTAGTTTTTGAACAGACCATCAATTGACCTCAAGAACAAACAATGTCTACTTTCGGTTTGGACTTGAAACATATATTGTTTCTCTCATGGGCAACTATCTATCGCCTACTCACGAGTGGGAAAGTTATCATACCTATTCGGTTAGCAAAAGACAGGTTAAGCAAGAATATTGCGCACAACTTAGTGAGTCGATAATTCAGTTTTCAAATAATAGAAACAATAGATTGAAGTCAATGTTAACTACCTCATTTATAAAATTTAATTTTTATATGTTTCTAATTTAGTTAATGTATTTTGTAAAGAAGTTATTGATTAGAAACTATAGAGAAATCTGAGATGAATAAAATGAAGTGTACGTTTTAAAAGCTTACGTTAGTTTATGCTTAATTTATACGTTCCGATATTTTACAATCAGTTTCGATATTTACTATCACTTTCAAGTATTTTTGCTTTTATTTTTGATTGAAGTCATACTTGCAAAATTTACTAAGCGTAGGTATAGTGCTTTTGCCATTGAAAATTTAGTTAGTACTTACTAAAATCAATAAGTACTTAATTCAGCCTAACACTCCCATTATAAAGCGCTCTTTTAACCCTGATAAAAAATTTAAAATGTTTAAAGAAATGCGCTCACATGGCTCGATGCGGAATAGGCTTCTACATACAATGCACTAATTAACAGAAAATCGCAATTTTTGGACTTACGTCACTTTGGCTCTGATGTACAAATTTTAAGCGTTACTAAAAATATTAGATTCTATCAAAATATTGAGCAAAAGAATATTTTAATCCAACTACTTCGCCACAGCAACGCGTGGCTGGGTCAGCTAGTATATGTATATGTCTTTGGAAACCTTAGAAACTAGGTTTCTAAGGTTTCCAAAGAAAAAGCTTTTTATTCTTTTTAGTAAATATTTCTTTATACAAAAATCTTTCTAAAAAAATTAATAATAGTGAACTTAATAACGATTTCAGTGATGAAAGATTCGTTATTTTATTATTTTGAAAAACGAAATGGAACCTTACGTAAGATAGGAGGGGAGGGGTTTGAAAAATATTACTTACCCTTACATGGGGGGAGGGGGTTAAAAATTGCCAAAATCATCTTTACGTAATTAATGGATGGCCCCTAATGACAAAAGTTGTTGTGAGCAGGTATTTTGCAAACTAAAATTCCCAAACAGCAAACAAGCTGGCTTTCTTTATTATTATTACAGTGAAATCCTGCTAAAACGAATGCCAATACAACGAAATGTCCGTTTCAGTGAAATAAATCAGTTCCGTTTTAATTTCAATTACATTGCTTGAATTTCATTACAACTAAATTCTTGATACAACAAACAAAATTTCTTGTCCATTTTAGTCCGTAGTAACGGGATTTAGGAGGGCATGAGATGGTTCAATGTTTAGCAAAAAATATTTTAAGTCTTATCAATGCATTATTTTTTGAAGAATAAAAATAATTTTGCGTGGAAAGATGGTTTTACAAACCTTGTTTGCATTTCTTTCTATGAGGAGGTAGACTTATGGGTGCCCATATAGGGGGCAAGTGGGAACTCAAGCCCCTCCACCCTAAAAAGGAGAACATCCTTGCTGTTAGTACTTTTTCTTTGCAAAAATGTAAAAACATTTATTTTCCAACCATTAATTAATAAGTTATTGTCGCATTATAATATATCTAATCAGAACTGAAATCTGTTTCCATGGGGAAAATATCCTGCCAAACCATGAAGAAAGTATCTGACCTCCCCTCCCTTAAAATCGTGCATATGGACGCCCGTAGGCTGTCAAGGTTGTTATAAGTCTTGAAGGGGGGGCTTAGTCCCCTTAAGCCCTTTCTAAACACCGCGCTCCGTCCTTGGGTGAATTTGGAATTTTGTTGCATGCTGGTTGCATATAACCAATTTTTTACGTAATGTCACTAAATATTGTAAAATTAAAGGTTGCGAAGGAAGATCAAAATATTTTTCAAAAATATAGAAAATTTCACTCCAAGTGATCAATTGGCGCATTTTGACATATCATGTTTTTGAAATACAAAAAAAGAAAGAAAACGGGAGGTTTCACTCCACCCTAATGCTGGTTGATGCCAGGTAATACGGTTTTAAAAAAAGAGAAAGAGGGAAGATGGAATTCACATTTTTCAGTTTGTACCTATGTAACACAATTGCAACTGTGTGTGTGCGTGTGTGTTTTGACTATCTTTTAGAATTCGAGAATTTTTCTGTCAGAAAACTTGATGGGAAGGAATTGAAGAAACAGAATCCATAAAACGATACTTATTTTCCTCTGTTTTATTTGATATTAACACGTTTTTCCTTTGATCATAGATGCATCGAATACCACATTTTGCCGAATACCAAATTTTAAAATATTTTAAAATTATTGATGTTTTAAAATTCAATTAAAATTTTTAACTTTAATGCCATATAAAGGATGCACTTCATTTAGCATCGAAAATTTATCTGTATCAAGTCTAATTGTAAATTTAAAATAAATAAAGAATAAAATGAATCATTCTGAAAGCAAAAACAAATTAATATAGTAAATGGCTAATTCATTTCTTTATCTGCAAATTTGCATAATTAGAAAATTAATGTATTTCATGGTATACGGTTTGATAACTGATAATCAGTAGTGTTTCCCCCAAATCAAATGCACACAAATCCCAAATTGAAACAGCCATATTTCTTAAGTAATTAAGAACTTTTACATATTTAGTTTTTTTTAATCATCATCATCAGGAGCGTAGATAACACCCCCGCGGCACAGTGGGGGGGGGGGGGGTTAGCATAAGAGGCACAAGAGCACACAATCTGAATAAATATCGCTATTAATTTTTAAATCATCAGCGTTAGAAATCGGTAAAAAATCCTACTGGTCCCTCGGACCAGTCAACGTGAATATGTACTGGTCCTGAAAACAACACCACTAGTCCGCTTTTAATTAAACACTAAATATGTTTGCACCAAAAAATTACTTATGCTTTATGATGATTACATTTATTAAGTTTTAACTCATTGATAAAACACTTAACTGCAAAATTACTGTACTGCGAATAAAGTTCAAAATGGTAAACATAATATTAAATAACAATGTGTGAATGTGAACACTTAATATTAAATAACAATGCAAAACAGATAAACAGTATAAAACAATTTTCTTCTGATGAGGATTTTTTAACATACGAGGCGTGTTTTTAAAGTAAGTTCCGTTTTATATAAAAAAGGAACGAGTACAGATAGAGCTAAGTAATTTAGTGCACAAAAATCTACCACCCTTACGCTATTTTTCGACATTGCTCCCGTGATTTTCCAAGCATTTGTCATAGCGTGGTACAGGTTTTTGTATACCTATTCGTACAAAGTTACCGCCCGTTTAGTCAACCATGAGGACTCTTTCAGGGCTTTGGCTGGGGCGTTTTTGAACATCCTCTGGTGTGCCCTCACCTCGCTCGCAGTATCTTTCATTTGTTTCGGCATCTAAAGTCTTTCCAAGGTGGTCTGTGGCACAACAGCAATAATGAGCTCAGAGAACATGTTATCCCATGGCTGACTACACAGGCGGCAATTTTCTATGAATAGGTATACAAAAACCTGTACCACGCTATGACAAATGTCTGGAAAATCACGGGAGCAATGTCAAAAAATAGCGTAAGGATGGTAGATTTTTGTGCAATAAATTTCTTTGCTCTATCTGTACTCGTTCTTTTTTTATATCAAAACGGAACTTACTTTAAAAATACGCCTCGTACTTAATGTTTCAAAATTTAAAATTTTTAATAGGCAATTGGCAATAAACATTTAAATCTGCAATCTTAAACAGCCAAGTATACAGTCTGAAAACCAATTTCATTAAACAACACTTAAAATAGGCTACAAAAAATTTTTGAACATAATTTGACCATTTTTACTTTGTTTCAGGACGTTATTTTTCCCTCTAAGTGTGAGTAAAATGTAAATGTGTGATTTAAAATTAGATGAAACTTTTGAAAATAAAATTAACTGTAAAAGAAGTCAACCAACGGTTTGACTAATAAATAGCTAAACATTGGCTAGGCTAATGCTTTTGGATTTTTTCCAGCAGAGTGGGATCAAAATAGCCAGCAGTTTGCGGTCCCATGGACCATGAATTTTTAACGTATCGATAAAGATGATTTGCTTTTTTACTCAAATGTTGTTTTAAACTTCAAAGGGGCAAGGAAAAAGAGGGAAGGGTGCATTAAAGGATGATTTAGGAGGGGCAGGCCGCAGCGTCCTCCTCAAAATGCCTGAGGGAAACACTAATCATGATGGTAAGAGGCAATGTAATGAATAAAAAATATCGAATAGATACAAATAGAAACCCTAGTTGCTCAAAGTATTATTTTAAATTACAATTTATTCAAGTAATTTTATGCTAACTTAGGTTCTTTAGTAACTGATAAATAATTTTATAATAATTAAAATTAAGGAAAGAAGCTTATATTTTGTGTCTAATAAGTGCAAAGGATTATTAAACTTTAATTAAGATGATCAATTTTAATTTAGTTGTTTTCAAGCAATGTTTAATATTTCATATGGTGTAAAGCTTTAGAAATTAAAGTATTCTGCAAATTTTAATATCCAACAGTTTTTCAGAGCCTTAAAGGTTGAGAACCCTCGAGTTTGATATTCATACTGTTATTTTAAACGTGCATTACTTTTTCAATGAGACAGCCGCAAAATCAATTTATTGATGTACAAAATCGACTTCAAAAGCACAAATTTATTGCATATCAATAAATAAAGGGAACAGAAAGATTACAAAATGATGTTTTCTTCACTACATGGTGAAATGAATTGCATTTTCGGGCTTTTATGTGCCCACCATGTTTTTCTCGTTTCCTTGATCATTTACTTGCCCTTTTCGGAAAGTTAATTTTAAGTGTAATTACGAATGTATTTGTGCTATGAGTAATTTATTCCAGTCATCAGTTGCGGCAATACTTTATGATGTTTTTAAAGATATTTGGCTCAACTGTACTGATTTTTGAGAAAAACTTTTCGTGTTACTATAACAAATGGTAGTTTGTTGGTCACCGATTAGTGTGGTGTCCTTGCTTGGGGATGTAACATTTAGCAATTATATAATATTCAGCATAGAGGAAAGGAATAATAAACTGTTACATATTTTCAGACATTAACATACTTGGAAAGAATTTTGAACAGAAAACAAAATACAATAAAAGAAACGAACAAAAGATCGAATTTAGCTGAACTCATCGTAAATTTCAAACCAGAGAGTTAATAAAAAGTAAACACAAACTTATCCTAATCAAGAAGAAATTGTTGAGGATGATGTTAATACTGGAAAAGAATTGTCTCTCGAAGATAAGTTACAACTAGCTATAAATAATAATGCTAATAGAAAAACTACACACACTATAAAAGAAACACACGTGCGATGATATATTATCCATAATCAACAGGCAAGACCAAGTTATTTGAAGATTAAGAACTTCGAGGTCATTAGAGGAGGTGCATCGCGCATCATTTACAGTAACCGACCTGCGTGACTTCAGACAGAAATTTCAACTGCAGAAAATTTGTTCACTAAAATGAGTTCACGCTTAGGGACAATTCAATGGTTTCACTATGCATATTACTATTGTTGATTTTAATTTGATGACATTTCTGTACCTCAGAGCCAGAGAGACGCAAGTCCAAAAATTGCAATTTTCCATTTATTAGTGCATTGTATGTAGAAGCCTATTCAGCATCGAATATGTGAACGTAATTCTTAAAATAAAATCCTTTCCAATTTTTTAACAAGGTTAAAAGAGCGCGCGTCTCATCCTTTGCACACGTGACAGTAAAAAGTTTTTCCTCTACTGCGAAATTGTCATAATGTGGTTTACGTTCCTCTGGCTCTGAGGTACAGATTTGTTCTTTCATTTTATACTAGAGGTACCCGCACGGCTTTGCCCATAGTTGAAAATGAAAAGGTCATTCGGTTCGCCTTATGTTTACAAATAATAGATGACGAATTTCTCTAAAATTGGCTATGTTCATTCGCTCTCCCATTCCACGTCATGATAATTTCGTAATTTACTCGTCCATCTTATGATAGTTTTGCTCCGGAAAATGTTCTTAAAATTGATATAGAATAAATCGAATTTTCGAAAAATGGCTTTGAGGTGCACACCCCCATGCTACAAACTAACTTTGTGTCAAATTTCATGAAAATCGGCCGAACGGTCTAGGTGCTATGCGCGTCACTGACATCCTACAGACATCCAGACAGAGAGACTTTCCGCTTTATTATTAGTAAAGATTAGTTCAGAATGAGTGTTTTTCATAAGTAATGCACTTTTCTCCCCAAAATTATGAAATATGGAAACGAACGTTTTATAAAATACCAAAAGTACCGGTATTGGGTTTTTGGTCCGGTATTGCAATCCCTAGCTGCATCCTAATCAATTTCTTTTTGTATGGATATGCCTCGTATTTCTACTACAAAATCGCCAGTCATATCTTTACCTCACAGAGAGACTGACATGAGTCCAAAAACTGCGATTTTCCGTTTATTAGCGCATTGCATGTAGATGTCTATTCCGCATCGAGCTATGTCATCTTAATTCTTTTAAAAAAAATTCTTTTCAATTTTTTACCAGGGTTAAGAAAGCATGCGTCCCATCCTTTGCGTGCATCAGAGAAAAGCTTTTCTTCTCTCTTGTAAAATTACCATAACGTGACTTACGTCTTTCTAGCTCTGAGGTACAGATATGACGCCTGCAATTTTCTATTTCATTCCATTTGTAGAAACAAGAAACCCAACGAGTAGGGTCGTATCGCAACTCGTGATTGCGAAAAGCATAGATTGAAATCAAGACGTCCAAACTGAAATAAATGGTGATATTTACGTTGCTTTAATTTTTTTTTTAAATTTTATTTCAAATAGCAGATAACTTGACAGAATATAACACAAAAAAAAATCACTAGAAACGAAGAATAGGGGGGGGGGGAGGTCATTTTCTCATCCGACTTATTGCTTCCCAGTACCGCTCAACTAAGGACGTCCCACAGAATGGTCTGCAGTTGGATATATTGAGGCTCCTAGTTTCAAAACCAGATACTTGCAAAAAATTCGATTTTCTTTTTTTTTTTTGTTAATCTTGTGGAGAATCATAAGGCCTATTTGCCTGCTCAATATTAGGTTCAAAAACCGCTTCTTTCCCCCTTGAAATGGGGCGGGAAGGTCTGCCTCAGTTTCAAAACCAGACTTTTACGTCTCCTGTAAAATTTGGTTTTCTACAAGTGCCCGGTTTTGAAACTAGGGGCCTCATGGTGACCGTTCTTGAAGCTGATATCCTCGCAAAGGTTACAGTGGGGATCCGCAGAGACACCAATTTTAAAAAGAGGGCACGAATATAGACCCTGCACGTGGTGTGCCCTGGGCAACGTATAATACGGCAAAGAGATCTATAAATTTTTCACATGTGATTTTTTTTTGTAATATCCAGTCTGAAAGAAATTGCCGAAAAAAGCGCTAAATAAATAAAGAGAATCATTAGGTGAGATTTATGGTCTGCGAAGGAAACAAAAAAGAAAATACCGTGTTTATGCAGGCAACAGAATGCAGACGATAATATTAGTTTAAAAGAATGAATTTCATTGGCCCCGCCGCAATGGTTCAATCACACTACTAGATTTCTACAGTAGGTTTATAGATAAACGTCAGGCTTCGTGCAAAGTGATGACAATAAGCAATCTTATGGGCATGTTCAACTCTTACAGAATTCGATTGAATTCAATATGATCAACTGTATCTACCAATATCGCAACCAGGAATTTCCTTTGCCCCACCCAGGGGGTGCACAAGGGGAGAGAAGGGACACCGGTTGGCTCGGACCTGAGCCTAAAGGGGTCCCGAGATTTTTAAAATGAATAAGTAAACAGAATTCGATCGAACGGAACACAATTGATTAAATCTTCCCTAGTAATAAAGCTGAAAGTCTGAGTCTGAATATCTAGATCTCTGTTACGCTGTCTGAACTAGTGATGTGTCGAATCGTTAAAAAAGTAGATCCGCGGATACGGATCTCAATTTTTTTTTTTACCCAATTCAACTATCAAAGTGTAAAATTTGTTACGGAAGGTATCCCCGTCAGAATAATGGCAGTTTCTTCAAAAAATGTCAACTGCGGCAAAAATATAATCAAGACTATTGTTTGCTCTTGTAATGATTGTAGTCAAGAACACTAAGATTTACTTAAAAGTATTATATTTAACTTAGCATATGTACATTAAATTAAAATAACATCTATGTATATAAAAATGAATGTTTGTATGTCATCCATGAACTCAAAAACTACCCGACAGATTTGGCTGAAACTTTCACCGTTTGTTATTTTTGGTACTGGGAATGTTTATAGACCAGTTCGAAAAAAATCCGATCGATAGTTCCTTTTTTATTCCAATTTAAGTCACAATCCATTGGATAAATACGAATAAAATTATAGGCTGCAGAAATTAATTCGCGTGAAAGATCTCTTTGATAAGAAGTTAGCTGTTGCCATTTTTCTTGAGTTTGAACAAATAAATTCTTTCTTTATTGTTTTATGGCTTTCATGCAACGGGGGGGGGGGATTTAAAACTTTCTCTATTTGATATTTTTAGCGATTGATTGATCTTGCAAACTGCGTGAGTACAAAATTTGAGTATAGTCACGGCTTCACTTGATACCTGGACCGATTATTATGAAAATTGATATATATATATATATGTATTTTTCCACGGAGAAGGTGCATAATATGCTCATTGAGGCCACTCGCCACCAGGTGGCACTGCAGAGTAGCAACTTCTGCCCCGTTCAACCGATTGTCATGAAAATCAGTATAATGATGTATTTTTTTGTTGGCGTAGCAACGCGCGTCGGATACAGCTAGTTATAAATAAAATTGAAACCGTTCTTAGTTTTATAAAAGTTCTGCGACATGCAGTGTAACGGACGAGTGTCCAAATGCTGTTAAGATACATCAGGTAGGAAGCAGTTCATTCTCACGGAGCTTAGTTGTTTTATGATCAAAGTCACGTGTGCTGCCCTCTGCCAGCGCATTTGCATAATGGCGCAGACATACTCCCACCCTATCAGGAATCGAGTCCTGATAGGGACTAGAGTCCTGATACATAGGAGTAAGAGATAGTTTGCAGATCGGTCTCTGGAAGATCCCTTTAGCTGTCCTTACTGTTGCTACACGGACAAGGTCATCCGCTCCCGGGTGAACTTCAAGAACCCTAGCGAAGGACCACAAACCAGGTGATAAGGTTTCTTTCACCAGCACCAGATCGTCGACTCGAATGTTGGCATGCGGGGTGGTCCACTTTTGACGATTCTGCAGAGATTAAAGGTATTCCTTCGACCACTGCTTCCAAAAGCCCTTGCGGAGATTCTGGATGAGTTCCCACCTTCCCTTGAAGCTATGTTCGCTCAGGGTTTCTGAATCCGTAATTGAACTTATCACATCACCTGTAAGGAAATGCGTAGGATCAAAGCATTTAGACGAATTAAGAGCATTGTGCCAGGATTGTTCTATCTCTTTCAATTTTCGATGAGCTCCGTGAAAATTAGTGGCGTTGTCGCTGTATATGTGGCGAGTTGTGCCACGACGAGCACTAAAGCGTCGCAAAGCAGCGATGAAAGCTTCTGTTGTCAGATCGCTTACTACGATGTGTACTGCCTTAGTGGACAGGCTAATGAAAAGTGCAATGTAACCTTTCGTAACTTTAACACCTCGACCTTTACTAAATTTTATAGAAACAGGTCCAGGTATTGCAAGAAGAAGCAATATTGAATTCGATTCTTTTTTTTACAAAAATTGATAAATCTGTAGCAATATGCCAAGATGCGAATAACTTTCGATAATGATGAATATTTTTCGAATAGAAGAACGAATTGGTCATTTGTTGAACTAGCATGAAAGTTAAACATTGGATTTGATTTTTCCTCAGCTTTAACTGCGCTAGCGACGTCTGTAGAATGTAATTCAGCCGTAGGCCAATGCATTTGATTTGAATTTAGCCACTGCGGGCCATGCCACCACAGGTCGCACTTTGGTAGACATTTAGGGTCGATACCACGTGAAGCGATGTCTGAGGGGTTCTCTCTGGAGGGTAAGAAATTCCAGTGAGCTAGGGGTAGAACTTCTATTATTTCAGAAATTCTATTTGCGACAAAAGTTTTCCACTTACGTGGATGAGAAGATAGCCATGAGAGAACTACCTTTGAATCTGTCCATGCGAAAACGCGAAAATTGAGATTCTTCAACGAGTTGAGAACAGCGAGAAATAATTTTGATAACAAGTGCGCGGCACATAATTCCAGTCTAGGAATGGAGATTTGCTTGAGTGGAGCAACCTTAGGCTTAGCAACCAACAGTGAAACTGTTGTGGACCCATCGACAGTTTGACGACAGTAAATCACAGCCGCGTATGCTAATGATGACGCGTCTGCAAAACCATGTAATTCAATTTCGCATTCTGAATTAATGGTGACACTTCTAGGAATAGAGTGATATCATTTATTTCGTTAAATGATTCCTGAAACTTTAACCATTCGGCTTCCATTAGCTTCGGAATGGGTGAATCCCAATCCCCTTGATAAGCCACAACTTCTGATAGAATATTTTGATTGTAACTACACAAGGTGCAAGTAATCCCAAAGGATCGAAAACACGTGCGGACTCCGATAGAATCCGTCTTTTAGTGTAGGGTGGTGAAAGTGATAAATTAACCTTGAAAGCAAATGTATCATTTGTTGAATTCCAAAATAAACCTAACACATTCGAACTAACGTGTACATCACGATTGATTTCAAAGTTTGTGTCCGAGGAACATTGCTCCGAAAATTCTTTAAGGAATTCGGATTAAATCCGTAGGATTGTAAAATCGACGCAATATTTTTGCAAATTGAAATTGCGTCTGACACGTTACTCGAACCTGACAAAAGATCATCCATATATACGTCTTCTTGTAATATGCGTGATATTTTAGAATTAGGTGTATCAAGGAGCAATTTGTTTGATACATCTGGTAGCTAGGAACGAGGCGGAAGCTAAACCGTAAGTTACAGTTTTTAACCTGTAAGTTTGTATTTTATCTTCGGCTTTGTATCGCCAAACAATTTGTTGATAAGGTTGATCGTCAGATACGAAAATTTGACAGTACATTTTCTCAATGTCCGCAGTGAAAACTACTTTCGGAAATCTGAAGTTTAGCAATATTTCAAAAATATCCCGTCGTAATTTGGGACCCACGCCTAAAATTGAATTTAGCGAAGTTCCGTTTGAAGTTTTGCAAGATGCGTCAAAAATTACGCGTAATTTTGTAGTTGTACTAGATGGCTTGAAAACAGCGTGATGAGACAAGAAACACTGTTTATTTTTTAGAAGAATATCTAATTCTTTGTTAAAGGCGACATGTGACCTGAATCTTCGTAGTTACGCATAAATTCTTTATAATGTTTTTCGAATTCCGGATTGGATTTGAATTTTCGTTCCATGGCAAAAGTCGTGAAATAGCCGCGGGTTTTGAATCACCAAACTCGGCTTTCGACTTCAAAAACGGTAACTTCACAACAAAACGTCCATCGAAATTTGTTGAATAGTTTCCTTTAAAGTGTGTTTCTACGAATTCTTCCGGTGAAAGAATTTTACTTTTCGCTACTGATACTTCTTCCATTTCCCAAAATTTTCTAAGCTCACGATCAACATTTAATTCGTAAATATGTAAGCTAGTTGATGAATTTAGATTCGACTGATTTTCTGGCAGTCTTCCCGAAACTAAAAATCCAAAAATTGACTTTTGAGCGATTAAATTGCTTTCTGAACAATTTATCTGACCCGGAAGGAAAATAGAGAATAGGTAATCAGCACCAAGAATCATATCCACTTTACTTGGAAGGTAAAAGTTTTCATCGGCTAAATTAATGTTACTTAAATGTGCGAAATGTTCCTTTTGAATTGTTTCAGTTGGAAGTGGGGCCGTCAGTTTATCTAGAATTAACGCATTTACGGGCAGTGTAATATCAGGGTTGAATCTGGAACTTAAATTGACTTCAACACAGCCTTTAGTCAAACCAATTCTAGAAATTGCAAGATCAGTGATAGGGAAACGTGCATTCTTTCTTTTTAATCCCAAAGAATTGAAACATGAGTTTGATATGAGCGTAGCCATGCTTCCTGAGTCACACAAAATTCTTATGTGGTTCTGGTCCCCCCGCTAGCATCTTTGACAAAAACACAAGCTGTAGGTAATAACGCAAATGCAGCTCGAACGGCATTCACAGATACGCTTTTTTCGTTTCGTGTTGGGTTATCAGTTTGTTGTACACTAGAGTTTATTTGCAGAAAGTTTTGACTTGAACCTTTCGAATGAAATGCATTCGAGAAAATATTCTTTTGCTCGTAATTTTCATGCAGAAGTGAATGATGTTTGCGTTTTGCAAAAATGACATGAATAAGAAGAATTGCATGATTGAATATCCGAATGCTTGTTAGATAAACAATTAAAGCACAATTTGAATTTATTCACGAATTGTTTGCGTTCTTTTACACTCATTTCTTTAAATTTCGGACATTTTAACAAATAATGAGAAGTATCCTTACATTTAATACACCTATTACCTGCACTATTTGTTATTACTTCTGGATGAATTTCTAATTTCATTGCATTCGTTTGAATTGCATAATTCTAAAGATACACATTTATTATTTAGAAACTCTAGTAACATTTCAAAGTTAGGAAATTCTTCCTTAGTTGTATGTTTCGCCCATTCTTCCCGTGTCTTGCTATCCAATTTTTTTAATAAAATATAAATAAGCCAAATACCTCTAGAATCTGCTTTAGAATCTATAGATTTTAGACCTCTGATCACTTCGTCGGAAGTATCAGTGAGATTGCGTAAATTAGCGTTAACAATATCTGGTTGATCAATGAAAGTTTTAATTAAAGAAGAAATTATTTGTTTCTTATTATCATAGCGAGCTAACAGTTTATCCCAAGCTTCAGTATAACCTGTTTCCGATATAGGAATATGCTTGATTATACTTGCTGGTTCAAAACACAAAAGCCCTTTAAGATATTGAAATTTTTGAATGTTTGAAAGAATATTATTTTTATGCACTAATGAAACATACAAATCTTTAAATGAAGGACAGTCTTGATATTGACCAGTAAAAGATTCAATGTTTAATTTGGGTAGCTTAAAGTTATTACTTATTGAATTACCTAGAGGCATACAACCATTATTTTCAATTTGCACTTGATTTAAATTCACAGATACATTTTCAAGAGCTTCTTGTAGCTTAACTTTGGTTGCATAATACGTTTCTTCAAACTGTTCGATTTCCGAAAGTTCTTCCGGCAATTCAGAATCAGCTTTGTTAAATTCAATGAATATAGAATCTAATCTTTCAAGTTTGTTTCTTAAATCAAATTTATCAAATATTTGTCCTTCGACATTAATGAAGTTAGTAATTCTAGTTAGAGCCGCTTTGGCCCGTCCGCGAAGCATTTTAACGGCTTTTTCCATCAGTGCCGTGTTGAATTTGTGAAGTTTTATCTTCAGCACTATTGCCGGTCATTTTGAATGACGAATGACAACCAAAGTCAAACTATTTGAATGAAAAGATATACTTATCTTTGAATTCCTCCATATGCTGAATTCTTGAGTAGATTCCATATGATCTCCCCTGGTGCCTCCAAATGTGTGCTCTTGTAATGATTGTAGTCAAGAACACTAAGATTTACTTAAAAGTATTATATTTAACTTAGCATATGTACAGTAAATTAAAATAACATTATCAATAAAATTGAAACCGTTCTTGGTTTTATAAAAGTTCTGCGACATGCAGTGTAACGGACGAGTGTCCAAATGCTGTAAGATACATCAGGTAGGAAGCCGTTCATTCTCACGGAGCTTAGCTGTTTTATGATCAAAATCCAGTGTGCTGCATTCTGCGGGCAGCGCATTTGCATAATGGCGCAGACAACTATGATTTGATTTGATTTGATTTGATCTCGAGTCCTGGGACTCCAAAAAGTTATGGAGGGCTGCGAATTCTTTCCGCCTTGCCTCACTTCCTTGAATAAAAGTCACTATTGAAGAGTTCTTCCAACTTTGTCTATCTTGTTCCTATAAAATTAGAAAATCACGATAAAATACTTTCTTAACCAAAAAATAGTTGACTATTTGGAAAAAGTTATTGATCATAGCAGAAAAGCATGCATCAAGATAAAGAAACCCCAAAGCAAAAGAGAAAAGGCAAACGGGGAAAGCATGCAACACCGAAAACGACTTAACCAAAGAAAGAAAACAAAGCCTGAGCGACCCCAGGAATAAACAAAATATCTTGATCAAGAAATTTGATACGAAGAGGGTTTTTGTATTTCTGAATAAGCTCTATTAAACGTTTTCTATTTGAATTTGTTTTTGTACAATGATGTAGTATATGATCAATTGTTTCAGGAGAGCCACACAAATCACAGTTTGGGGAGTTGGTATTTTTCATTTTGAAAAGTTTGCTTTTTGTAATATAACAGTCACAGATTAGTCTATTCAGGAAAATTTCAATCCTTCTATTTTGGACTTTGTAACTTCCTTTGTTTGAGGGGATTTTTCTAAATTTAAATTTTTCAAAATATTTGGATTTTTCCCAATTTTCCAATTGCTCCTCATGTTTCATTTTCAACAGATAATTATTACAGTCTTTCCATGTAGTGATATTTAAGCTTGGAATGTTTGAGCCACATGCTGCTTCCTTTGCAAGAGCATCAGCATCCTCATTTAATGCAATATTTGAGTGACTGGGGGACCATACTAAATAAATATAATTTTTGCTGGATAACTTCTCCAAATAATATCTGGTAATTTTTACAAGTGGGTCTTGATTTTTGTTTTCACTTCTGATGGCGTTGATTGCACTAAGACTATCAGTGAGGATAATTGTTGGCATATCAGCTTTTATAAGATATTTAGCAGCATAATATAGAGCCGAAAGCTCCGCTGTAAAAATGGAACAGAAGTTAGGGATTCTGATTTTTCTCTTAATAGATTTGTCTTGGTTTAACAGTCCAAAGCCTACATATGTTTCATTTTTGGAGCCATCAGTAGCCCATATTTCTTTGTCTTTATTTTCTGTAAGAAACTTTAGGAAGTCCTGCTTAATTTCTTCTTTTATTTGTGTCTGTTGAAATTTTCTTTCATCTGTTATGATTTTCAGTTTTCTGCAATGCCATGGTGGGTATTCTTCATAATTTGTATCCTTCCATATCTTTGTATTGTAATTTGTCATAAAGTTGTTACAAAAATCTACTCTGTTTTCATCCAGTTCCATTGAATTAATCAAGTTAATATTTTCTGAAGAATTATCTTGATACATTTTCTTTAAGACCCACTTAGTGGCTTTCCAATTTAGTCTTCTTTCATATGCGTCAATATTTGTAAAATGTCTAATAACTTTATTTGGGGCAAAATTGTTTAATTTCAGAGCATTCCTTATGACTTTGTTTGTAATAATATCCATTTTATTCTTATTATATTTTGTATCTTTGATTCTGCTCAGGTTGCCATAGTCAATTTGTGGGAGTATAACTTGCTTGATAATTCTGAGTAAGTTATCATTACAGAAACCAGTCCTACTTCCCAAAAATTTAATGACATTTGCAGTCTTGTTGATTTTCCTTTCAATTACTTGTGTGTGTTTGTTCCAGGACAAATTATAGTCTATGTACACTCCAAGAAGTTTGTTCTGAGTATTCCATGGAATGTCCCTTCCGTTTATCTTTATATTTTCAGTGAATTTGTTTCTAGTCGCTGTCAAATTTTGTATGCTACTCTTTTCAGCCGAAAATATCATTTTGTTGTTGTCCGACCATTCTTCAATTTTTTCTATAAAATTCTTGATAGCCCTAATGGCTGCATCTCTACTTTTGTCGAATATAATACATGAAATGTCATCTGCGTATACAAATAGTTTGTTACTTTCATTATTACCTACCAGGTCTGACATGAAACAATTGAAAAGGAATGGTGATAATATGGAACCTTGAGGCAGTCCATACTCAATACTTCTTTCTTTAGACATCTTGTTTCTCCATCTAATCATTATTTTTCTATTAGTCAACCATTCTTTTATCCATTTAATATATGTATGATCCATTTTTAAAATGTTTAATTTTCTTAACAGTATATCTGATTTTATGTTATCATAAGCACCCTTCAAATCTAATGAGATGAGGAAGATAAAGTTTTTTTCATTTCTTAGCCTTTTTAGTGTATTAATGATTTGTACAATGCAGTTTTCTGCACTTTTCCCTTTTCTGAAACCATGTAAAAATTCTGGGAAAATCTGGTTCTTCTCCTCCCACCATGTGAGTCTTTTAAGTATCAATTTTTCCATAAGTTTACACAAACATTGTGTAAATGCAACTGGTCGATAACTCTCCAAATTCTGTGGGTTTTTTCCTGATTTGCAAATTGGAATAATCATTGATGTCTTCCAGTTACTTGGCATATTACCAGTATGTATGCTATAATTAAAAAGTCTTAAGCATAGCTCCTTGGTTTTTTCTGGTAACATTCTTATAATATTGTTTGTTATTCCATCTGATCCTGCTGCCGAATTTTTTAAACTATTGATCTCGGACAAAAGTTCTTTCATCGTAAAAGATTGAACACTTCCTCTATTATTAATTTCCAGTATGTGTGACTCTTTATCTGTTTTGTCTTTCTTGCTAAAGTATTCCACAAACATTTCAGCCTGTTCGTTATCTTCAAAATACTTAATTCCCTCCTTGATAAGGCCTAGGCTGGGACTTGGTGATTTGTTTATGATATTTTTTAATTTATTTACTGATCTATATATGTCTTTAGGTTGTTTTATGTTAAAATTTATGTTTTCCCAATATTTTCTTTTTGCTTCTATTATGCTTTTCCTAAAAAGAGCTAGTTTTCTTTTGTAATCAATCCAATCAGTTATCATTTGAGTTCTGTAGGCTTTGTTTTTTGCTTGGTTCTTCTGTTTTTTCTTTTTTGAGCATTCTAAGTTCCACCAGTTGCTGATTGAGTTGTTGTTACTATATTTCACTATTTTTGTTACGTTATCTATATTTGATGTAATAATTTCTGTCACTTGATTAAATGTATTGCAATTAAGAATCTTGAAATTTATATTAGGAATGATTTTATCCATATTATCTTTGAATTTGTCCCAATTTACATACCTTTTAATTTTAGTGTGTGTGTTTTTTTTCAGCAATCCTGATTATAGTGGGGTAGTGATCACTTTCGCCGTTTTCATCGCTTCTATGCCAATCCATTTCTGTAATTAGCTCAGAACTGACTATTGTTAGGTCTAATATTCCCTCATCTTTTTGTTTGTTGATACGGGTTGGTATATTTTTATTGATTATGCAGATATTTTTTTCTTGGATCCAGTCATAGAATTTAATTGAGCTATTGTATGTTTTTATGTCTCCTGTTATTTTATTTCTAGCGTTAAAATCTCCTGTAAAAATTTGATTATTTCCCTTTTGGATCTTTTTTAAAACGTTTAAGTCCTCTTCAGTGAATTTACCTGGTGGTCTGTAACAGTTAATAATTTGATAATACTTGCTATTGTAAAAAATAGTCACACTATTAATTTCAAAATTGGAATTGGTAATGCCTATTACTTCTTCAGTGACAGGAATATCTGTTTTAACATATATACAAAGTCCACCCCCTTTGCAGGGAGGTGGCCTTTCATAGCTAAAATTATGATAGCCACTAATAGTGGGGATTTTATTCTTTGTGCACCAGGTCTCCTGGAGACAAATAACAAAAGGAGATAACCATGAAATTAAATTATTTAAGTAAATAAGATTCTTAGCCCAGCTGCGGCAATTCCAAGATAAAAGAAAACAGTCCCTGAACATGAAAAAAAGAAAAAGAACAACCCCCTAAAGAGAGTTGTATTCCTCTTGGTCACTTTCCATCGGGTCTCCATCTATTGGTAGACCCCCCAACAGTTCAGCTTCAGGTAGAAGATTCTCTGCACTTGGGATTAAATTGATTTTTGGATTTTCCTTCCTCATCTCTCTATATTGCTTAATCAGCTGAACTTCTACTGTATTAAAATTACTATTTTCAGCTTTGTCATTATAGGTGTTATTGTACCTCAATATTTGTAATTCGATTTTAATTTTGTCTATTTCCTGCTTCAGCATTTTTATTTCTTCATCTTTCTCTCCTAATTCTTTTTTTAGCTGCTTAATGATTAGGTCTTTGTTTTCATTTTCGACTTTATTTTCACTAGCCACTTTTGCATATGTTTTATTTTTTTCTTGTTCTTTCCTGTCTTTATTGTTTGTATAATTCTTTAGAACAGGACAACTTTTATCCTCTGCACTGTGACTACCATTGCATCTAAAGCAAGCTGTTATTTTTCCACAATTTTCATGTGTCATTCCACAATCTGAGCATCTAACTTCTCCCTTGCAATACTTTGCTGGGTGACCTATTCTTTTGCATTTTTTGCAAATCAAAGGTTTTTCTATGTATTTACTAGCTCGGAAGTTAATGCATCCTATTTTAAATTCTGTTCTATTTGTGATTCCCAACTCTTTTATCAAAACAATCGGGATTGGTACCTCAGACTCTTTTTTCTTAAATCTTATCACCTGCGTTACGTAAACTCCCCTTTCCTCAAGTTTGTTTGCTATGAATTTTACGGTCAAATCTTCATCTACATTTCTTAGTATATACTTTGTGCTTATGGCATCTTCTAATAGTCTTGTTCCAACTTCAATATCCAGAAAAGTTTTAGTTTCACTCACCTTTTTCATGGTGTCTTCGTTTTTGGTACTCACAATTATGTTGCCGTTCCTGGTAAAATATACTTCATCTTCTTTTGAGATTAAGTTTTCTATTTCTTTGTGGAACTTCATCCCTTTGTTCTTTGGTATCTCCTTGTTAACACCGAAAATAACTATTTTAATTTTATCGGCTCCATTTGTCATGGCAGCCCTAATTTTTTCTTTCCTAGACATACTAGCTTCATATATAAATTCATTTCGCTTGGTAATTTTCTCTTTACCATTAACAACCACCTCCTTATTAGGGCTAGCCTTCCTTTTTGGCCCCATATAAACAAGTTCCTCTTAGAAAAAAAAAAAAACAAAAACCATGCACGAGCAACATGCATAGCTGGAGAAACGCAATTGGAAATAAAAGAACAACCCCTTTAACAAAGCCTAACTCACAAACTCGAGAAAAAATCACAACCTCACATTCGCCTACCACGCCGCGAAAAACGATCAAAAAGCCAGACAACTATGATTTACTTTTTAAAGAAATCTCCGTTAAAATTGAGGGAGAGTTGGAAGGAATGGGTCAGCGCTGCATTAATGCTTAGATGGAATGTGAAAAATTATTTCTAGCTTACTCGGTAGTTGTAGGATACAGGAGTAAGAGTGTAAAGCTGCTACTGGACAGGTTACATTAATGCTTAGATGGAATGTGAAAAATTATTTCTAGCTTACTCGGTAGATGTAGGATACAGGAGCAAGAGTGTGAAGCTGCTGCTGGACAGGCTAGAAATAATTTTTCCCATTTTATTTCAGCATAAATCCAGCGTTGACCCATTCCACTGAACTTCTCCGATCGACGAAATACAGAGCCGAGAACACCTTTACAAACAGTAAATAGAGAATTTAGTCTCACTTTTTTTAAAGGATGCCGAGAAAAACAAAAATGAAGAACAACAGAAACCCCAAATCAATAACAAAAACTAATATTAAATTAAAAATTAAAAAACCAAAACATGTCCCAGAGAGCCGACCTCATATTAAGATGAATTTCGCGGGTCAGAACACACATTTGTTAACAAATATGAACTGCCAGCAGGTAAAAACTTTAAATCATTGAAGCTTTTTCTCCTTATCTTCCGACTATGAAATCGCTACCAATCACGCGTATAAAGGCTTAGAATTGCATTTAAAATTTGCTTAACAAGATTATAGCTCCTACTGTATATAAGTTCGATGTTTCAAAAAAATATCAAACGCAGAAAACTTCGTTCTTTCAATTAGGGCCAACATTTGTAACGTACGGGTAAATTTTTACTACCATAATGGGGTGGTTTCCTTCAGTCAAAAGTACTACTTTTAATCGTTGAAATGGATAGAATGAGCAAAAAAATAACATGGACCCAGAAAATACTTTGATTTTCCCAACAGTTTTTTTTAAATTTATTTTTTTTAATGTCCGATTTTTCAAACGAGGCGTGACTTTATGACGTCACAAATGATGCACTTTGCCGCATCTTTCTACTACGTTTCCACGTTATTATAATCAAGCAGCGAATTAAAATTGTGCTCTACGCGTGGTACCAACCATATCGTTGCCAATACACGTGAGTAAAGATGCGAATTAAATATTTTGGACCGTGAATGGTAACACTGAATGGCATTTCATCATTTGTGATGTCATCGGCAGAAGCGTTAAACGATGAAAGAGCACCGATTTAAGTAATTTTTTAAAAATATCAAACTTAAAGAAATTATTTAAAAAATGGTCAGATTCTATGTTTTTAAGCATGCTCTTTCCGAAAAAAAAATTCTTTTAAAATTTTGGAAACGACCCCATTGTGAAAAACGTTAAATCAGTTTTTAATTAATATCTCCGGTAATTAAAGTTCTGCAAAAACGAGACCAAGCTAAGAACACTTTCGATCAAGTCACCTTTTGAACGAAAAATGAACTATCAAAATCGGTTCAATCTGTTTAAGAACTACGATGCCACAAAAAGACACACTGATACACACTTTTAAAACTTATTTCCCCTTCCTTTTCGCAACGGGGAGGGGGGGTACAAATTGGCTTCTGAAATGATACCTTATAATTTAAATAGGGAATAAAATCTAATTTAAACGGAATTTAAGAATCTTTTTTCAAATATTTAACAATTTTTAGAATAGAAGTGATCCGTTTAAGATCCGTCAAAATGTAACGGATACGGATACAGATCTTTATTTTCCCTCGGATATCCGCGGATACGGATACGGATATCCGGAACATCACTAGTCTGAACACAATCCATTAAATCTTCCCTAGTAATAAAGCTGAAAGTCTGTGTATCTGGATATCTGGATCTCTGGATCTCTGTTACGAGCATAGCGCTTCGACAGTCCGGCCGATTTTCATGAAATATGGCACAAAATTAGTTAGAAGCTTAGCGGTGACCAACTCGAAGCGATTTTTCGAAAATTCGATTTTGTTCTTTTTCTTTTTCAATTTTAAGAACATATCACCAAGCGAATCATCATAACATGGACGAGTAAATTGTCATAACACGGACGAGTAAATTATCATAACGTGGGCGGGCAAATTAACATAGTAAATTGGCGAGAAATTCATCATCCATTAATATACAGGCGAACCAAGTGACCTTTTAATTTTCTACTACGGGCAAAGCCATGCGGGTACCATAAGTATTTAATATTTACTTAGAATAAGTTAGTATATTTCTCCTTAAAAGAATTACTTTGTGCTCTCCTGTCAAATTTTTCTAGATCCGCCCCTGAAAATACTGTATTGTCCAAAGTGTTCTCTTTTAAAAGTATACGGGAAAGAAACCTACTAAATTCCTATACTGTGAGCTCTAATTCTTTCTTTTTACAACTTTCATACTAAATCATTTTCCACATTTTTTTTTATACATCCATCCACTTTTGTCTTGATTCCCTACTCGAAATAATCTTGAGATTTCTTCTCTCTTATTTGCAATCGCCATTGGCAGTGATCCTTTAATATTTGCCTTTCCGTCGGATATGTTAGGTTCCCTCCCCTTCTTTCAACATTCCCTCACAAACAAAAGAACACGTGCTCAGAATTGCAATTAACCGAAATGTTGACATAGAATTTCGTCTGAGTGCTGGATAATACCTCCAACATCTAGAGGGGGGATATCACACGATAAATGAATGTATCCGCTCTTCGTCTGGACGAAGGGGGTTCGGAGAAGGACCGGCTACTGATCGGATAATTAATTTTATAAAGATACGAGAGAGTTAGTGAAGCTTGAAAATGTTTGAACTCTCTCTTTCCTTCGATATTTGCAACACATCGATTACCTCTTATGAAAACTGTGCTGCTTTCAGGGAAGTTGATTTTATTCAGGGGCTAAGAGATGTGAACTGGGTTTTCAGAGAAAAAAAATAACGCGGTTGAATGGTTACTTTTTGTGTAAGAAGAGTGAAAATAAGAAGTAACAACGTGAAATTACAAATTACTGCATACACGTGTTTCGGGATTACAAGGAACCCCTTTTTCAGACGGAATTTTCATTCATAAGTTCACTTATTTTGCATTGAAAAGGGGTTTCCCTGAAACCCCGAAACACGCATATGCAATAATCTGCAATTATACGTTGTTGCTTCTAATTTTTACCTCTGTAACAGGGTTGATAATATTGTAATTATGGCAAATCTCGACACCTTAAGGGAAAGTGATGAATAAGGAGTTAAAGTATTTGAGGATTTAAAATAAATTTTTTTCCGAAAATAGTTATTCATATACTACAGAATCAAGCTTTCAAAAATTAAGTTGGGCTGAATAACATCATAAATCCCAAAATTACAATAAAAAAACAAACTATTCAAGCGTCCACTTCTTCCTTTACTGCGAGAGATCTCGACAGGTATCTAGAAAGGGGGGGGGGCGGCAGGTGAAATTTAAAACAATGGATTTCGTAAGAAATACGGACAATGCACTAGAATGAACTAAAGATTAACGAACCAAATACAAACTAGCAATGCATTAATACATTTTCCCTTTTTTCAAGTCTCACTATGAACTTTTTTTTTTTTTTTGAAAGTGAAACTTTTTTTATGCGAGGGCTTTGAAATTCGGATTCTCCGTCTTTTTGTGCGACGGAGTGACTCAATTGTTCTTTCACTGTTCCAAAAACAAAGAAAAATAATGGAAATTATAAAATTAGTTTTGTTGATGAATTCAACAAATTAATTTCATGGCTGAACTTAAGCAAGCATAAATTAATGGATATTGTTCATTTTAAACTTTTCTAATAATGCAGATTTCCGAAGGTTTCTTTCCTTCAAGTCAAGCGATCAATTTAAAAACGTAATTCACATTGCTTAAATCAAGCCATGAAATTAGTTTGTTAAGGTTTATTAACAAAATTAACTTAATAATTATACTATTATTTTTCACTGTTTTTGGCAACAATAAAAAAGCGGATATTGAATATTGTTTGATTTTCTCGCTGTTTATAATTTATTTTTTACATAAAAATATACAATTTAGTTGTGAATGTGCTTAAGTCATGCGCAGAAAGAACAAGAGCCTGGCGTTAGAGAAAACGTGCGAGTGAAGAGAAGGTTCGGCATGTGAAAAAAATAAAAGATAAAAGTTTCACTTCTATCGTGTGTCTTTCCAACACCCAATCTTTATTACGTAAACTGGATTTGTTTGTCCTTCTTTAAAATGCCTTCATGGAAATCCCTGTTATAGTCGCCAACTCATTTCACAAACTTCTGCCCAGCGTTATATAGCAGCTACTACAGTCACCATAGTAATTTTCAGTGCTTTCGAGATCCCTCGAGGTACTGGGCTCAGCTCCTCCCTGACGTTTAGGTCCCTGTGTCGACATCCTATTGCGTAGTTACCTCCTGTACTCTGAAATGTGGACATAAAGTTTCCTGACGTTGAGGATCAACTTCACAAATCCGATTCAGGAAAAAATTTCCCACCGGGATTCGACCCTTGGCCGGTTGCACGATAAGCGCTCTCACCATTAAAACACCACAGCCAGAGACAGAAATGTATGAAAATATCAACAATAATTTTTTAAATAAATTAGTAAAATATTTGCTGAAAACATTGTTGACGCATGAAAAAAAGTACACATATGTTTAAATACAAATCATTCTCAACAAATTTAAACTTACACAGCAGTATTGATTTTTTTTCAGTTGATTTTACAAGATTTTCAACTGAAACTAAGTTAGGGTACCTTACGTCACTCACCAACATTCTTTCCCATATCGGGGACGAGTTTCACAGCGCATAAAAATTGCTCATAATTATTCATTTGCATAATTTCCTACTTTTATCAGCAGGAATTTGAGATATTTTTCTAATACGAAAGAATTAAATATTCTGCTGCGACTTGCGCCATTAACACCTCATGGGGACAGATTCCTAAACAAAGGAGTTAGTTCTTCAACTTATGAGAAGCGATTTATAGTTTTCTCTTCATTAATGGAAGTGTTTCCTTCTGTCAAAAGTATTACTTTTAATCACTGAAATTGATAAAATAAGCAAAAATAAATAAATAAATAAATAGAAATACATAAATAAATAAAAACATGGAGCAAGAAAATATTTTTATTTTCTTAACATTTAAATTTCAGTTTAATTTTTTACAATGTCAGAATTCTAATACAAGATGTTTCATCGTGTGACGTCACAAGTGAAGACAGCCATCTTGAACCGGATCGCGTGGTCTGGAATGGTCGCGTGGTTTTTCCTGGAATGATATCTTCTTTTGGTAAATTTTTTTTTAAATTTTTTTTTTCTTTAAGAGAGAATATAAGTTAAAACTCAGAAAAAAAGTCACTCACCCCATGTTTTCGACCATGCTCTTTCAGAAAAATATATATTTGAAAAATGAGAAAAACAACCCAATTGTCAAGAATTGATGCTAAATTTTTGTTTTTAAAGCTTTGGTAACAAACCAGTTTCAACTAAACTTTACACTGTTTTGCTGATAATGGAAATGTGGTACATTTTCTTTTAAGCTGCAGATTGCATGCGAGTGTTCGAACAAATTTTTAGAAGAATTTGAGGCCTTTAATCCATTTGTTTGCCTCCTGCTTTTCTAATCTCGTTACGAGGGTCGAACGTCTAGCTGCCATTCGAAAGTTTCTTCTTGGTTTGAGTTTTTAACCAGGTAACATTGTATTTTTTACTTGCATCTGTAAGCTTCATGGTTTATTTAATATTGCTTCAGCCATCAATTTTCGTAAAGGAGAATTTACATCATGCTCATATATTATGTAAAAAGCAAAATACAGGGTGTCCGAAAAGTAATTGACACATTTAAAAAAATCATAGAAAACCAACAAATTTTCGTATGAATTTGCGGTTTGTACCATAATAACTTCACAGGTTCAAGAGTTTTTATGCTATCGAAAAAAAAAATGAAAAGGGGAAAGAGAAGAAGAAAAAAGGCATTTCGCAACCATTTAAAAGTAGCATTTAAATCGTTTTTGTTGACATGGGAAAACGCAAAAAGGAATGAAAATTACTAAACGAAGAATTACAAGCATAGCATGACACCCTGGCTGTGAAATGCATTTCTTCTTCTTCTTTTTCTCCCCCTTTTCATTTTTTCTTCGATGTCATAAAAACTCTTGAACCTGTGAAGTATTATGGTGCAAACCGCAAATTCATACGACAATTTGTTGGTTTTCCATGAAGTTTTTAAATGTATCAAGGACTTTTAGGATACCCTGTATATCTAGCAGAATGTGTTAGCAAATGAAAAAAGCATTTGAGCCATTCCACGGAAAACGGTAATTTTGTTCCGCCAGTGACACCTTTATGCAGGGTGTCCACCCTAATAGTGGCCCAGTAGCTAAAATCTAAACCAGAGTTTCTTAAATTGTGTTCCGCGAAACCCCAGGGTTCCACGGAGCTCTCTCGGGGTACCATGATATTTGTATGTTTTCTTTTCAAACCTTTCAAATTTGTCACTTAAAAAATCGACAAAAGTAACGCCTTTTCAAAATTGCATGTACTGTTGCTTTCACATCTTCTCATCTAATCTAAGCATTATTACACATCTGGGTTAGCCACTATGGGAACAATTTTATTTCTCGCCTAAAATAATGCAAATTTTCGGCTATCAAAAAAAGCATGAAAGGATGCCTTTAAGATTTCTACTTCGTAATTTTTTCGAGATCAATCCCAAAACGCCCATTTTTCACCTAATGTCTCCAAAGATACCATAGAATTGCGTTTTAAAATCTTCATTTTTGAAAAAGTTTCGGAAGAAGCTATTGACTCCCTAACATCGTCAAAAATAGTTTAAAAGTGGCTTCAATGTTGAACAAATTTCGCGAAAGCACCCCAAATCCTTCTCTTACAACATTACCAAAGATTGCCTTAAATTACGATTTTTTACATCAATTCCAAATAGTTTGCCCTTGATGCTAGCCACTCTCCCAGTATCTATGGCAGCAGTTGAAAGAACAATTTCAGAATTTAACGAGTGAGGACCAATTTAAGGAGGAGTACTGGTCACGAGGGTCTAAATGGTTTAGTTCTATCTAAAGGCCCCTATAGATACGGCGACTCTAGTTCTGTCTGATGGAACACACAGTGACATGAAAAACTCTGATTTATAAATAAAGTTAAAAAATGTTAAAAAATAAAACACATTTTAAAATGTTTAATTTTAAGGTTTAAAATTTTTTTAAACCTTAATTACCTAATCTTTTAAAATCTTTTTAAACCTTATTACCTATCGTTTAAGTGAATTATCAACACTTTAAGGGTAAACCACATCAGTATTTCTTTTCCTAGTTAAGAAAATATTTTAATCATGTAACTCATGCATAAAGTCTGAAGTTATTTATCCCTTTTAAAAATTCTGAGTATTTCTCAGAATCACAAAAAGGAGTACACTGGTATTTTACAATAATAAATAATAATTAGCAATTATTAATAATTAAAATGATCTATAATTATGTATACTGAATTAACGATTTAATGAAAAATAGTTAATGTGATAGTCTCTTTGAGGTAAGAACCTGGGTGCTCTCCGAAACAGAATACTGGCTACGCCACGGCAAACTATTGAAACGACAGGGGTTCCACGAAAAAACGTGAGCATTAAAAAGGGTTCCACTAATCAAACAAATTAAGAAACGCTGATCTAAACCGTTAGAGATAAGCGTATAGTTCCAATAGAAAAAAAAATAAATTACGCAAAGAATCAAAATGTTTGAAAATTTTGTCGAAAAATCAAATTTTGAAAAAGTTACAAAATCTAACTTTTTATGCAGGGCCCCAGACCTCGCAATTATACTTAGTAAAATATTTTTAACACAATAACATTTATGGCTAAAAAAAAAAAAAAATCCCTCTTCTACGACCAAAATTGACCGAGTTATGAAGTTTTGAAAAATCACGGTTTTTGATGATTTTATAACGTCAGCGGAGAGAGCTCTTAAGGGGATGTATGTGAATTGACAAAGTGTGTCAATAGATTGAAATTTTTTTTAGATTCTTGTCATCATGAGGCATTATTAATGGTTAAAAAGACCCTGGAAGTACTATTTGTGAACTTAAAGGTCTATTTATAATAAAAAGTTTTTTTTTACCTTTTTTGTTTCATTGATATCTCATTTCCATTCGTGAATTTGATTGGAAAAAATATTTTGTATTTCAATTTATATAAAAGGCTAACACTGTATTTAATATTACAATGTACTGATAAAGAAATAAAATAGCTTCTGGCTATTTCAGAGGGAAAACGATAACTTCGTAATGCAAAAAAATGTCTTTTTACGCATTTTATTTAATGGTTGTAACTAAATATTCCGACCGAGAAAAAAAAAAACAAGTTGTGCAGACGATATTAGCAGTGGCTTGAATCTTTCGACAACATAAATTCTTTTTCTGAAACAATGCTAGACTTTATATAGGTGCTCTTAAACTAAAATATTCCCTTTAGTCTTATTTTCATTATTATTTTAGAAAAACTAATTTGATATTGCTTGCAGTGTTTCATAAATTAATTGACGGGTGCAAATTTCTTCTCCATTTCCATTGCATTCCATTTGTAGAAACAAGAAACTCTACGAGTAGGGTTCTATCGCAATTCATGATTGCGAAGAACATAATTTGAATTTAAGATGAAAAAATTCAAATATCTCAAATTTAAGAAGAGTCATAGCGGATCTTGGAGCCTAGCTGGAGCTGGAGCATCATAAAAATTTTCGGCTTCGAGTTCCTGAAAAGCGCATTTCTTTTGCATTCAAAAGGAGATTCCTCGTAATCCTGAAAGGTGTGTACGAAGTTTTCCTGAAAATTTGTGCTTTTTTACGTTGTTTTATATTCTTTTACTTGTGAAGCACAAAAGTATTGATTCAATTCTTCTTCAATTCATATTTACCCTGTTTTTAAGTTAAGTAAAATTGAATTATTTTCTTTTTACTTTCTTCTATATCTAATATATAGAAGAAAGTATTGGATTCGTGCAAATTTTCGAATTTCGAATTTTGACGGATTCGAACGTTTTGAGGTGT
Source organism: Uloborus diversus (assembly GCF_026930045.1). Classification (NCBI taxonomy): domain Eukaryota; kingdom Metazoa; phylum Arthropoda; class Arachnida; order Araneae; family Uloboridae; genus Uloborus; species Uloborus diversus. The sequence continues at coordinate 112,222,029 of NC_072739.1, read as the reverse complement.
GCTGAGTCCATTTCGACTATTTTTGGAAAATGTCTGTGTGTGTGTGTGTGTGTGTCACGTCTTTGTGTGACCAGTTTTTTGTGGCCGCTCTACAGCAAAAACTACCGCATGAAATCGAACGAAATTTGGTACACATATGTGCCGCTATGTGAACTTGTGCCCATTGGTTTTTGGCGTGAATTCCTCCAAGAAGGGTGGAGCAATGGGACGTTTTTTGAGTTACGCGTGCTTGCTATTCCTCAGGAAGTAACTGGCGGAATCAAACAACATTTGGTCCATATGTTGCCATTAACAGGAACAGGTGCTGATTCAATTTTGGTGTCAATAACTCAAACGGGGGTTGAGCTACAGAACGTTTTTTTGTCGTCAATTGTGACTGCTGTATCTCAAGAAATAATGAACGGAATGAAAGAAAAAATTATCGGCAAGTAGCCCTTAGTGGGTATAAGAGCTGATTTTATTTTGGTGTCAACAGCTAAAGAGGGGTTAGCGCAATCACCCGTTCTTTTTTTTTCCATTGTGAGTGCCTTATCTCAAGAAGTAATGCTACGTTCTGGTTGACATTTGGAATATATGTGAATCCATATGTAAACAGGCTTTGGTTCAATTTTGACGCCAATCGCTCCAAGATGTGTTGATTTTTTTTTTTTTTTTTTGAGCAATCACGATTGCTTATTGCTTTCATTTGACTGTCCTTGACGTTACGGTTCCTTTTTCAGCTTGGACCAGGGCTGCAGCACCACCGTCCACCGGCGGCGGCGCGGCTGGTTCTGAGCACTGTCCACCGGAATCCACTTTTGCTGCGCGGTGGCGTCCATGTCCTACACACGGATGGTCATATACACTCCCCTGCGTGCGCACGCCTTTACACACACGTAAGCCTACACACACAACTATACACACGTAACCACCCAGGAGGAGGGACATGCTTGGGGGGGAGGAGCCGTTTCTAGAAACAATAACTCTAATCAGTAGGGTCTTGTCGCAACTCGTGATTGCGAAAAACATAATTTGAATTCAAAGTTTCGGAATTCAAAATTCAAATTAGAATTAATTGGGGGAAGTAGGTCACAGATTTTATTTATTTATTTATTTATTTATTTTTTTTTGCGAATAAAAATAGCTTTATTAATGCAACATTAAGAAAGATAAATCGTAATAGATTGTCGTCTGCGTATTTCTCGTGATTTTAAGGTATGGAAATGATCGGAAATATTATCTCAATGATTTAAAGTTTTTAACTGTTGCCATCTTATGTTTGTTAACAAATAAAATATTTGTAATTAATTCAAGCAAGGCTTTTAAAATAACTTTCAATTTTCGATCTTTGCTTTGCTTTTGCAATAATTCAGACATTGGGATGATCGTCAAGTTTTTGCATGTGTAATTTTGTTTTTGTTGGCAATATTGCTTCCTCATCAAGCATGGGGAGGGATCAGAAAAAAAAATATATAGAAGAAAGTTTCGTGATGGCCACAATATACTAGTTTTGTTTGCTTTTTTCCCCCGCGAGAAATATTTAATCTAGTTCAGTGTAAATTTATTGTTTCCCCCCGCTAGAAATATTTAATCTAGTTTAGTGTAAACTAGCTGCATTGCCCGGCTTTGCCCGGTCTAATTTGAAAACAAAAATTGTGTCAAGTGACGTATATTCAACAATCAGGCATAAATAAAAGAAAAAAAAATCATCATGCTAAATTTTCCCGCCAAACAATGACGACAGATATTAAAATACTTTTAAGAAATTAAAATAAAATGAGAAAGATGGATTTAAAAAGCGTAACTATGGAAACACAAAATAAAATAAGTTTCAGAATTGAAAATGAGAAAGATAGAAACAATGGATTCAAAAAGCGTTACCGTGGAAACGCAAAATAAAATGGTTAAAAACTTGAATAAAGAACAGATTTTTGAACTTCATTTAATTCGCTTGTAATTTTTCTCTAATGGAGATAGAGAATTAAACTTCCGACCATAGGTCGAGTTAGATCTGGAGTAAAAAAGGTAGCTCTTTTCAATGGTGTCAAAACGAAAACTGTAGGACAATTCATTCACTTTTTATTGATAAATTTAATGAAGAAAGTAGTGCCTAAATTTCAGCTAAGCCGAAACAAATTCAAGCTAAAAACGTAAATAACTTCCGCCGCAATTAAGTTAGAGCGTTGGAACAAATTGCGTAGAAAGCGGAAAATTCTTCCCTTTCCAACGATATATAATATTACTAATTGCGAGTAATTTTTAACCCCCATATTCGGGAATTTATGTGAAAATTGGGCTTAAATTGGAATAAAAAAAGAACTATTCATCGAATTTTTTTCGAACTGGTCTGTAAACCTTCTCAGGACTTAAAGGAACAAATTGTGAAAATTTCAGCGAAATCGGCCGGGTAGTTCTCGAGTTTTGCGAGTTCAAACACACAGACGCTTTTTGGACACTTCATTTTATACTATGTAGAGATTTATCGTTAAAGTCAATTTTCTTGATTTAGTTTCTCTACGGCTGTTAAAAGGCCAAAGATATACTTTTGAGCTCATTGCACAAGCTTTTAAGATGAAATTTCAGGCATCCACGCAAAATTCCATGATATAAATTTTTCATAAAACTAATCTTCATTCTTTCCAGATTGTCTTTATTGTTCAAATGAATCAACTATTTGTACTTTGAAAACTTTACTCACTTTTGCAGTTATTTTATAAAATGAATTTGTAATAGGAAAAAAATATCAATAAACTTTCAAGTAATTTTTAGCATCGCAACAGAGTTCCGGTGTACACTAACGAAATTACGAAAAAAGGGATATACTTTCAAAAGTTCAAAAAAATGCCCATTGCTTTTAAAAATTATGAACTTTATGTTCATTTTAATATGAAGAATATCAATAAAATTTCGAAGATTTTTTAGCATTATAAGACAATTTGGTTTCAGATATGTATCGCAAAATTACAAGAAAATTAGTGCACTTTAAAATTTTCTGATGTTAATTTATTTTGATGCTTTTAAATGAAAATTGAATGTTGCCTTTTGAAATTCGGAACACGTCCATCAAACATCAATATATCTTCTAAAGTAATTTTGATACATTAAAATTTTTTTCAATACTGTAGGTTAAAACATAAAAAAAGAAAGAAAGAATTTGATGCAAAATTCTAGTTTTCATTGTATATTCATGGGTCTCCACTCTATAAAAACAATTAGTAAACGATCCTGAAAAATAGTGGGCAGCTAATATACCAAATTTCTACCAGTAACATATCTCGCAAAATACAGAAACCTATTCCGCCAAAAGTCATTAACGTTCCTAAAATTATCCTGGAACCTTTCTGACGAGATCAGAAATCTTCTCGGTAAAAGCCAGATACGTCTCTGAAACAAATCAGGAACCTTTGGAGAAGATTGAATAAGGTAAATTTAATAGCTTGGAAACATTTTTCACTTTCCAGGAAAGCTTCTAAAATAATACTAGAGTCAAGACCAAGGCTAAGCTAGAATTGCAAGTAAGTACCAAGCATCTGACTTGCTTGCAATTCTTGCAATGCGAAGGAATCCATAGACCTACATTTCGTTCTCATTAATCAGGACGAGCTGTAATCGAACTAAATACGCTCATCTTACATAATTAACACTGAGTGTATGTACCTATCTATGTATCTATCTATTTATGTCCAAGTTACTTCTCCCGAACGCCAGTGAACTGACCATCGAACCAGATATCGATAGATTCGTAATTTTCCAGGCTTTATGTTTGACTATTTAACCAATATATCCTAAGATAATAATTAGTGGAAGTATTAATTAAAAACTATTAATTACGATTCTTGGATTTCGACACAAAGTCCTTATTTATCTCAACTTTCCGCAGCAATGCTTTTATCAAAATTTGTAGCGTGAAGAAAATCATTGAGACCAAAGATCTGTTGCCATTTTTGTTTCTCGAATATGAACAAATAAAATTATGGCTTTTGTTTTGAGGCTTTTCCTGTAATCGGGGGATTTTAAATGTTTCCTTTTTGGTTATTTTTCCGTAATCTACCGCAAAATTTTACGGGCTTTTTAAATATTTTTTTATTTTAGCCTGATTGTTGAACGCGCGTCACTTGACATAACTTTTATTTTCAAAGTAGACCGTGCAAATCTGGGCGACGCAGCTAGTTAAACTTTAAACTCGTAGCTAAAAATATTTTTCCCAATCGTAAGAAGTCTGCATTCATGCACTTTATAGCAGTTCAGGCCATTTTTTGACAAAGATTCTTGATTTTTCACTGGAAATTGATGAAAACCTATGAAATCTCGAAAAGTTACCCAAAACTAAACTGCGAAGTTTTGGAATTTTCTCACAGTGTAGAGCACTCCAATCCTCAATTAACAAAATTTGCAAATGCCGCAAAAATATTTCAAAATATATATTGAGCGATTTTTTCCCATTTTTAACAAGCAGTTGCTTTCATTTCAGATTTCTGTTGTAGGCTGCAATACTGTACCAGTTGCTAGGTGTTTGTAGGTATTCGATCACGTACTTTTTAATTAATTATCTTTTAATTTTTATTACGTAAAAATCCACTTATTTTTAATTAATCTGACGAAATTACATTTTAAACAATACTTTATATCACATTGTCCCCGAGAAGAAGAAGCATAATTTTAATTACTTTAATCTTCAGATAACCTACACTAAGTTAGAAATATGTTGTGGCATTTTCAATTAAGTTATTCATGCAATGATAAACATCTTTATGCAAATTTTAAGAAAAAACAAAATGAAAAAAATTAGGGATCAAGTTTTCAATTTCGTCTCTCTCAAAGAGCTAAAAAGATTATGTTAAAAGGCAACAAAAGATAAAACAATTTTTTAAACTCCTTTTATGAAAGATCTCTGCTAAGATTTTAAATGGAAAACTCTACGTATTCACAAGTAACTTGTAACAGAAAAGAAATATCAAGATAAATCCACATTCATTTGACTTTATGTTCCTTACTTTTTAAGTAATATCTTAAGATCTTTTAGAAGCATATGAGCGTAAAATGATTTTCAATTTCAATGAAAGAGCCCTAGTGGCTTTGATTAGGTAATCTTTTTCAAAGATTAAAAGAAATATATTGCATTTTGTGAATGAGATTAAACAATGAGTTTTAGTAATCTTGATTTTTTTTTAAATTTTAGTTATTAATTTTTTTATTTTTCCAGTACGAGAGAGGTAAATTAAATTTTGAAATCACCTTATTTTTCAGGCATAGTTTGTAGTTAACATGTTGATCTTGGTGGCTTGGGTATAGCTGGGTGTTTATCATAGTAAACCTTTATACACAGTAAAAAAAATTGTGTAACCTTACTCCATAAAATCGATCGCAGCTCAGCTGCCTAAACTACTCTGGAGTAATTTTGTAGTAAGTTACCGCCCTTAAGCCGGGGCTAAGGCAGAAATACTTAAAATACACCACCAGCTCAGTTATTCCATCCGAGGACTGCAGTTTCGTGCTTTTTAGCACTCATCAGCCCAGAATAGGAATCACATGAGCTGGAAGCGAAAAACCTCTTAAGGGAGCCAAGAGAGCCAAACAAACTGGTAGCTGATGCAAAATTAGCAAACCAGATGGCCTTCTACGCCTGGGGACCCAGGTTCTGACCTGGGTGGCCAGTCGGTGGATTTTCGAGATGCAGAAAATCTTCAGCGCCCATGTCCTATGATTACGCGGCATGTAAAAGATCCCTTGGGTATTCGTTTGGCTTAGAATATCCCTTGGCTAAGTTAAATTCCTAGTGCAATTTCGCATCAAATGAGAGCCCAGGTGCCTCCAGCTGGTGGAAACTGGGCGTCGAAAACACTACTGTGTCATGTATCAGCGCCTTAATGGTGACACACGAAAGACTGATGCATTGTTGGGGAGCGCACTAGGTCTGGTTATGGCCCAGTCGCCTCTTGAGGTTGGTCTCTTATACAGCCGTATTGGAAAGAAAGAAAAGATGAATAGTGTATTTATTTAAAATACCATTTAAAATTGCTAATAAATTTCGACAATTCATTATTTTTAATTTTAACATTTGGTTTTTGCACTATTGTCAATCCTGATACGGCATTTTATATACTTGCATGGACTGATATGAAGCTCCACCGGCCTCATAACAGCCATACCGGGGGAGGTAATGGGCAGTAACTGCAAGTTTTTCATTTTAATTTTTTGTCATCTATTGTAAATTAGCTTTATTGTATAAGCTTGCTTATTTAATTCCCGTAGAAAAAAAAAAAGAGGAGGGAAAATTTAAAAAAAAAAAAAAAAACCGTCCAATTCCAACATTTCTCTATTGTAAGCATTGAAAACGCGTTTCTTCAAATGTCTCGAAAGCTCATTTCTGCAAGTAATGTCATCTATATGCGCCTATAAAAATGTAGGTAAGTCAATTTCCACATTTCCTATTTTCTGCACTCATTTATATAGGTGTAGGCAACTGGTTGACTTTCAGATTTCAGACGCCAGCACAACCATCAAATTTCTTCAAGTTTGTAAATGCCAGTTTCTATATTTCTCTCTACACTCACATAGGCAGTAGGGACGTGTGGGTAAAAGTCACTCTCTATCATTCCTATTTTATATACTCACTGTGAATTATTATATTCTTTCTTCAGAAGGCGGGTTGTTATGACTTGTTCTCTTCTAGTAATTTTTCGTTTAGAGAAGTTATAACACCCCGTCTTCGTATCAGTTGGTCAAAGTCATTTACTCTTAAAGATAGAGTTTATGTTAGAGCTAATTAGTAGCTAATTATAAGTAAATTAACTCTTAAATATAGTAATATTTTATGCCTTGAAACCTTTCGTCTTGAACTGGATGGAGTTGCATAAACTTTTAGTATTCGAAGGAGCTAAAGGTTTTTAGAGCTTGAGAATATCATGTACTTGTGTACTTTCAGATAACCCAGACCATTATGCCTTCCATTAATGATAGGCATAATCGAGTTCTCAAAATCGAATCACTCGATTATTCAAGACTATTGAAGAACTCGATTATCACGAGTTCTCGATTTTCACCTCTTGAGTTCTCGATTATCACAGCTCGAGTTCTCGACTATCACATCCCGAGATCTCGATTCAAAATAATCGAGAAATCAATCGCTCGAGATCTCGATTCGAAAGATCTCCATTATCAATCACTCGAGTTCTCGATTTCGAAAGATCTAGATTGCAATCGGTCGAGTTCTCGATTTCAAAAGATCTTAATTATAAATCACTCGCGTTCTCTGTTTCGAAAGATCTCGATTGTCAATCACTCGATTATGAGAAGTACTCGAATCCCGAGATCTCGATTATCAAATGTTCTCGATTATGCCCATCGCTACCTTCCATTGGCCAATAGCCTCATGTTTTCACAAGGGTGGGTTTATATTAAACCCCTCCATTTCTGCTTTCGATAACCTTTGCCCAACTTTTTTCCATTCTCATGCAAATAAATTATTACACTTTCTCTTTCCAAAGTGGGTTATACTGCCGAGGGTAGGTAAAGGGAAGTAACTGCAAAACTTCCATTTTTAATTTTTTTCTTCTGCATTTTTGTCGTCTATTGTACGTTAGCTTCATTGTGCAAGCTTGCTTATTTGGTTAGGAAACGAGTTGATTTGTGCATCACATGACTTCCTTTTACTCCAATTTAATGTCATTTCCCCATTATTGGCAATTTTAATGTGATTCAATTGTTTACTCTCTAAATGTCACCAACAGTGAACAAATTGAAACCAAATTTTAAAAAAAAGAAAAAAAAATCGCCAAATTTGTCGCCAAGTTGGTGGCTGAGCTTGGCGACCAAAAGACTGGCGATATATCGCCAAGTGTTCGACAAATTATATCACAACTTGAGTTTACATCGAAATGAACAATGATTTCCCCCCAAATAGGGGCAAAAGACTTCCTTAGAAACATTCGAATGACCAAAAGGGAAGGTGCACAACTAGACCCCACTAGCAGTCTACGTACCAAATTTCAACTTTCCAGGACATATCGTTTTTGAGTTATGCGAGATACATACGCACATACATGCGTACATACGGACGTCACGAGAAAATTCGTTGTAATTAACTCGGGACGGGTTGTCAAAATGGATATTTCGTATGTCTGAACGTTCCTAGGCATATATCCACGTGTGATCGGGTCGAAAAAAAACTCAACATTCATTCGGGGGTGAGAAAAATGGAAATTAAGGCCGATTTTTGAGTGAAATTTTTTTTGCCAATACAATATTTCCTTTTTTGTAAAAGGAAGTAAAAAAGAAGTTCGATTCCATAATTTCCTTATTGTTAGTATACAACATGAAAAGCGATTCTTCAACTGTCTCGAAAACTCATTTCTGAAACTACTGCTATTTTACCTGCCCACAGCAGTATTATCCTTACTATACTGATACGTTTAACCATATTATAGCGGGATTATTTACCTAATAAGCAATTATAATGAGCATATATAAAATACGCTACATTGTTTCTTTTTCACGCAAAGGTTTTTTTTTGCAAAGTAATATAGAATGCATTAACAATGGTATAATTCTACCAACATCAGAGATAGTCCTTAAGAAAAACTTAATGCTCTAAAACTAAATGCTTATAATTATTCATCAGCTATTTTTATTCGTTTTTACGGATTTTACTTTCTTTTATATTTTAGTAAAAGGAAATTAGCCACTATGCATTTTTCATTAAAACCATTTAAATGGCTATAAAGTTTTTCTAATGTTTATACTAATGAGTCAATGCTGGAGAAAAAAAGCTTTTAATGTGTTTCGTAACTGAAGCAAAACATTATAATTAGTCTAAATGGTTTGCGCGATTAAGTACTGTTTTTTAAACAAAAAGCAATTACTTATGCAATCAAAATTAAGAATTTTTAAATCACTTTGTCTTTTGAGACAAAACAACATTTATTTTAAGAAAACTTGTATTTTTTTGCGTTATTTTATACTAAACTGAACTCTCTCAACTTTCATTAGCTTTCACGTGGAATAATTGAAGTGAAAAACAGGAAATCGAATTCTTTATTGTGCGTGATTTTCAAGCATCTAACAATTCATTGTTCTATTTGTAACGTATACTCAGGGGCAGATGCAAGGAGAGGGTCATAGGGGTCATGACCCTCCTCCCTAAACCGTCTACATATTATTCATCCATCATTATTGTATGTGATAAAAATTGCATACAAGATAGAGGATTTACATTATCATATTATAACACGTTGTATTTAAAAACTTTTTAAATAAAACGTAAGTGTTAGACATAATGTTTTAAATTAAACAATTTTGTTTTGTTTTGAATGTGAAAATTTGAAATAATACTTCCTTTCATAACTTCTGAAATTAACTAATAAAATTTATCTCCAATAGGCGCCTTAATCCTGACAGATTTGGTGCTTTTTATTAAATCAATTTCTTACAAAATACTTTATATCTTTTAACATGCCCTCGAAATGATGAATGAAAATTAGAATTGCGCTTTTATTTCCCGTGTATACTGCATTTTTTTTAACTACGCGTTGACTCATCATTTTAAATTTTTCTGGAGTACAGAAAGGAAGACAAAGGGACTATACTCAACCTATATATTTTCTTTTTGAATTTCTATGCTATATAGCTGATTGTTTTGTATTTCTAACAGTTATAATTTTGCTCAAATTGTAGCTTGATATCGTACAAACAGGGACTTTAATAAATCATTGTACAGGGTGGTTATAAAAGTTTACTCTGATAAAGATAATTAATTTAGAAAACAAATCTATTTAAAATTTATAAAGTTCCTTATTTTTTTTCAATTTTGATTCTTATCTCATACAGTTTTTTCCCACCAACAGTTCAATATTGGCCGAATGTGTGTAGGTTGCGCTATCATCGAGAACTAAAAATGAACGTCTCTGAAGGAAAAAACTCGCTGGAGTGCTTTGAGGATCAAATCCTCATAGTTTTTTTTTTTTTTTTTTGTTTTAACACACTACAAAAATGAGACCTAGTTAAGAATACTCTCGATAAAATGGCCTTTCGAAAAAAAAAAACCCGTCCGTCCGTGCAGGAGCTACGTTGCTTCAGACAGTTACACTTATACACACAAACAGGTCAAACGTATAGCGCCCTTCTTTTTTGCGTTGGGGTTAAAAACCGTGGATCAAAGTTAGCCCAAATAGCTCTACCTCATTTGATCTTTTATTATCCAAGAAATTTAAAAAGAATTCAGGATAATCTGAAAAGATATGACACACATGCACACTCACACACACAAACACACATATTTTAAACGTCTTGCTCTTTTGAATCATATTACAGAGGATTGCACTAAATTTTGAAAGGAAAAAAAATGGCAGCTTTGGTCACAAAAAAAAGGATTTTAAAAGTTTTCCCCCAATGCTTTTCGTGTTTGTTTACCACAGTTTGTTTCCTAAGTCTAACATGTCAAGTGCATTACAATAACAAATGTGAATAAAATATGACAACGTATATAAAGTACAAATTCAAAATGAAAAAAGGTTAAAAAACCAGCAAACAGCTGTTTCGGCACTCTAAAATACAAGTGCCATCATCAGTGCAAATAAAAACGAAGACAAGTTCAACCCGACTAAAACACAGTCGAGGCGAACATTGGAATGAGAGACGAGTTGTAAAAGATATGAGAGCAGTACCGGAAACGATGACGTCAGGGTTACGTCAGAACTACAGAGGACAGTTGCACTCAGGAGAAAACGTCACGGACAAAAAATAAATCAAATAACAGACTTCCAAACATTAGGAAAAGGGGGAGTGCTAGACAAATCATTGACGATTAAATTAGCATTTTTCCATATGTAATATGACTCCCAAAAATCTAAATCATGAATGGACGAACACTCGTGAATAACTTTGGCGGAAGAAAAGATAAAATTATGGCCACAAGACCAACAATGTTGAGCAATAGAGGAGCGTTTGAGATCCTGTTTTTTTACGTAGTTTTCGTGTTCTTTTATCCGGAATTTGAGGGATCGTCGAGTCTGCCCAATGTAGGCTAATTTGCACTGGCAGGAAACACTATAAATGCCCCATTTGTCAAGGTTCTGAACAGGGTGTTTAAGCTGTGAAAATTTTAATTTATTAACAGGAGAAAAAGTGACGGAAAAAATGAAACTTTTTTAAGATTTTGGCAATTTGTAGACTGATTTTAGGAAAAAAGGGTAAGACAACGGAACTCGAATAGTTCACAGGAGCAAGTGTTTGATTTTTGTTAGCTGAGGTAGGAGAGCTACATAGCTTCTTATAAATGGTATCAATAATATCTGATGTGAATCCCCGATCAACCGCAATACCTCGTAGGTAATTCAGTTCTGATGAAAGTAAATTGGAATTTGAACAAATGGCTAAAGCACGGTAAATAAAAGATCTAAAAGCAGCCAATTTTTGTTTAGGAGGGTGAACGGATAACTTGTGGGGGGGGGGGGGAAGAGAAACAGCAAAGGGTTTACGGAAAACAGTAGTTGTAAACATATTGTTATGACGAGTGATGGACACATCAAGAAAAGAAAGGTGATTTCCAGATTCCAATTCAACAGTAAATTGAATATGTGGGTCAATAGTATTTAGGATGGATAAAAGGTTATCAAGGTCACTGACAGACGAGTTCAAAAGCACAAAAATGTCGTCAACGTACCTGACGTAAAAAACGTCAGGTACGTTATATAACGTTACGTTTATAAAATGAATTTAAGGAGATTCTATGTGCGTGTTTCGAAAAACATAAGTTTCAGAAAATTAGTTTAACAGATGCCAAGTATAACCTTAAGTATACGCGATAAATCTGTTTCAATACTTATATTTTTAAAAATTGGGACATTTGAAGTTACTGATAGCCCTCGACTAAAAAGTTCACTCCAAATAATAACGATATCGATTGCTGGATTTTTGATCATTGATTGTGCATGTTAACTACTGCAATGTTTTATATTATTGGTTGAATTTTTTAAAAGAAATGTGGGGAAAAATTCTCTATGATATTTTTAAATTTAATTTTAGAAATTTTTTTATTCTCGCAATTATTCATTATTTTTCGCGTGCCCCCAACGAGCAACTGATGTACCACCAGTTGGGAAGCGCTAACCTAGATTATTTTTGCATTCCGTTTTCGGCAGTCGTTAAAGTAAAATAAAATCTTTGCTCGAACAATTTAAATTTCAGTACGCTTAAATTATATTTGTACTCTGTTATTTATTTGTGTTTTATTTATTTATTATTACTTCAAAAACAAAAGTATCAAGTTTACTCAATCAATCAGTGAATTATTTGATACAAACCATCATTGCCAATCAATTAAAAACTATAATATGAAGAACCGAACGGTTTAAAGTGGAATATTATGCATTTTAAATATTTTCCTATTTCTAAAGAATCCTCATATACATAATAGCAAATAATCGAGTAACACTGACGTCATTAACAATGAAACTCGCACACTGCATATAATTTGATAATATTTTTTGATAATGTTTGGCATGCAGGGAAATGCTTTATTTTGACGAGGCTGAACTGGATCCGGTCACTTAACTGGTAAGACTGTCATTTTAGGGGATTGAAGAAACGTAAAAATGATGAACAATGAACGCGATCTACTGGACTTTGGGGTTAATCCACTGGAGTTAGGGTTAATATTTCAACTATCAAAATATCACTAAACAAGCAATTGTTCCGTTCAAATGTAGAAGCAATTTTCAATCGTCATACCTTGACGGGCGATTTTCTAGTCAAGTAAATAATAATCATGCAATCAACAAACTAGCAGTATGTAACACAGTGTGAAATACAACGTTCACAAAGCTTTATGAAAGCTGTTGTTCATATTGTTACCTTGTTATACACTCTTAAATCAAAAGAACGAAAAAATAACTCTTAAAAAGAGTGAAATCTATTGCGGGTGCATTCATTCTTTCTGAGTGCTAGCTTTATCGAAAAAAGACGCTTTACGAAAAAAACCAAGACTAAAACTTTTCCTTATTGGCGTGAAATTCGGAAACACTCCTTTTGAAGAGCGAAAAATAAAAACATTCTTTAAAAGAAGGACTCAAAAGCATTTTCATTGGTTCGATTCTGTCACGTGATTTTGTTTAGAGAGAATCTTCTATACCTCCACGTTAGGCTTAACTAACGTTGGTCGCGAATACCAAGTGGATGTCGCTATCTAAATGTCTTCATTTAATGAATTAAAACACTATTTGTTGCCGAATGAGGATTCTGAAGGAAATGCACAAAAACTAAATGGTAAGTGCGAAGAATTTTCTTTTTTATTAAAACTTGTAACTGTTAATATTTCTTGAATTGCTATATCGTTACAAATCTTCCACGTGCAATGATACGGCGAACTTTTTGTAACTTTTTCTTCCAAATTAATGAAACTGTTATCAACAATTTTATTTCGGTCATCGAATCAAAAATATGACATTTGAAACAGTCGTTACCATCTTTGGTGTGTGTGTACTGTATATATATATTAGGCAGGTGTTACAGACCCGACCATGCGCAAATCTATAGATCGGATACCAAATCCGTTCCCGATGGTCGGAGCTCCAACCACTGCGTATATTTTAAATTAATCAAACATTGTTTTTGTGTAGAATAAACTTTAAAGAGTATCATAAACTATGTATAATACACTCATTCATATGTGTAACGGGCCATTCATTAATTCAGGGTCCTGAGGGGGAGGGGGGGAATTCTCTACATACCCTTGCTTGGAGAGGGGGTTGGTGGATCCATTCTTACGTAATATTTTCCAAGCCGATATTTTATATTAGAAATCCGCGGTCAAGTGGTTTGGCAAATAATATATTTCATTTGCTTCAGGAAGGTAAAAGTATGTATTATAGGATGAGCTGTTTTTTACTTGTGTTTCAAAGAATGAAACGTGTAAAATATAATAAAAGAATCGCACTGTGTTTTGCATGTCTTATTTTTAATTATTATCGCATCATATACAAAAATTATTTGTCGAAAAACATTCGGTCTAGATTCCTTACAGTAAACATTTCTTGACTCAAAAATGTTTTTGAAAAAAAAAAAAAATAGTTAATTTAAGAACGATCCCAGTGATATAATATTTGTTATTTTATTATTGTGAAGAAAAAAAGAATTTTACGTAAGATGGGGGGGGGGGGAGTCTTACATACCCTTACATAGGGGGAAGGGAAGGTCAAAAATTGCCAAAATTGTCCTTACGTAATTAATGAATGGCCTCGAAGAAACAAAATTGAATTCAAACGTATCTTGTCATAATTTATGAGTGACTTTTTAAATTAATTTGAACTGATGTAACTTTTAAAACATTATTAATGTTAAAAGGCACACCGAGAATATCAATATAGAGTTTCAAAATTTTAAATCAATTTATTTGGAACTGTGTGGGTTTTTTAGTTTTATTTCAATCTTTAGATTCGGAAATGTACGTAATATTGCACGTGGGGGATTTGTAACGATATACGAGTAGTTCAAGAAATATTACCAGTTAGTTTTAATAAAAAAGAAAATTCTTCGTACTTACCATACAGTTCTTGTGCATCCTCTTCGGAAACACTAAAAACATTTTTTTTATTTTTTAAATTAAAAAACTAATATTTTTTCAAATGAAATAAGTTTTAAAAACAGTTTTAAATTCAAATACACAGCATAAGCACATGAAAACACGTTTAAAAAACAATTTCACCAAAGGAGAGTGAAATGATTTTACCTATTTTATTCTAAAAAAAGAGTGAAATAGCGGCTTTCCAAAACGGAAAGCAACCACTCATCTAGGATATTAATTTAGTCTTAAAAAGAGTGAAAAACACTTATCAAAAGGGAGTGAAATTAGCTTATCCAAAAGGAGTGAAAATAACCGCTCCGCAAAAGGAATGAAATTCACTCCTATAAGGAAAGTGCGTTTTCGACACTGGAAAGGAGTGAAAATTTACTCAGCCTGAGTTAAAATCGCTGGAATTTTTTAAGAGAGTACAAAGATATTTATTCATTTCGAATCAGCAAATTTGTTGATCAATCAATAATCATAGTAAAAAAATAATAATAATAAAAAATAAAAACATCAATAAAAAAAAAAGAGTTTTTGAACTTTGAGTTTAAATTATGTTTTTCGCAATCACGAGTGTGTATGCGTGTGTGTGTGTGTGTGTGTGGTGGTGTGTGTATGTAGGCGTATGTGTGTATGTATGTAGGCGTATGTGTGTATGTATGTAGGCGTGTGTTGTATTTGTAGGTGTGGTGTGGGTGTGTGTGTATCTGTGTAGGCGCGTGTGTGCGGGCATAGATGCCACCGCCCAGGAGTGGTTCCGTTCGCGGTGACTGGACAGTAGAGTTCATAGGTTTAAGTTTTATGCTTTAGTTAAGCCTTGAATGAACGTAAACGTTTTGTGACCATGTCGACAAAAATTGGTCCTCTTAATAAATATTAAAACAGAACTAAACTTATTCTCTTTGTCATGGTAATCTGAAAAATCAGAGAAACATCAACTTTGGTCAAGTGAGGATAATAAGCAATTCGTGATTACGTAAAAGAAAAAAAAATCTTTTAAGATATTATTACAATTAAGGAAATGAATTTAAAAAGCATGTGAAAAACATAATTTAATTTATTAGAGCTATATATTAAGTAAATACAGTAAAACCTGTAAAGTTGACCATCCTTGTAAGTTGACCACCTGTCTATGTTGACCGCTTTTGTCAAGAACGGAATTAGTTCTATCTCATATAATAAAGAAAAACCTCTGTAACTTGACCACCTCGCTATCTTGACCACCTGTCTATCTTGACCAGTAATGTACGTCAAATTCGGTTTGAAGTATTTAAAAAACCCTTTGTAAGTTGACCACTTGGTTTATTTTTTTAAAACTTTCTTCAGCAAATTATTTTGTTTTATTATTTATTTATTTATTTATTATTATTATTATTATTATTATTATTTCTTTTTTATTTTTTGATAGCTTTCCAAAAATGTTTTTTAATGCTTTGATGAAAGACTAGCATTTTACTAACTAAACAGCAGCATATAGTTTATGCTGCTCTTTATTCTCCAAACTTGTTTTTCTTTTGTTGTTCTATTAGAGATAGCTTTTTGTACTCTGTTCAATGAAAATAGGTGTCAGTAGAAAAGTTCAAAGTCCTTTCTTTCAGTTGCAATATGTTGTGGCAACACAGGAATTGTGCTAAAAAAGCGCAGGCCAGGATCTATACATTTTGGGCCCCCCTGCAACAAAAGATGTAGGGCCTCTCCCTAGTGACCAGCAGTGTCTATTTGTAAAGTAAATAAGTCTTAGTGCTAGTTTTTTTTTCTATTTTTTCTTCAATTTCTAGGACCCCTCGCTCTGCGGGTACGCATATGTACGCCTGCTAATGAGTAAAGTCACATGTGTCTGGTGCAAGGGATTAAGAGATAGGACATTTTAATTTTGCCTTCATGAACTGGGAGAGTCGCGCTTATTGCTCTTTGTGCTATAAGTTGTACAAAAAAGGCTTGAAAAGGAAAATTAGTTGAACTTGAGATTCATAAAAAGTATGAAATATTATATTAAAATTGATTGAAAATGGAGAAAGCCAGAAAAAATTAGCCGGCACATATGAAATTTCTAAAACTACAGTGTCTAATATAGTTAAAAACAAGGAAAAAAATGACAAAATTATTTGAATAGTACTTTTAATTATTGTTTCACGTTCATTAATGTTAAACAATGAAAGTGGAGTTGAACAGAAAGAGTAAGGGTGAATTCCTCAAAAAAAAAAAAAAAAAAAAAAAAAATAATAATAATGAATACATAGTGCAAGAAATGACAAAAAAAAAAAATAAAAAAAATACCGCCCTTTAGAAGTTGACCACCTGTCTAAGTTGACCGCCAAAGTACTGCACCGCGAGTGGTCAACTTACACAGGCTTCACTGTACTTGGAATTCCACAGAATTTTTTTTAACTTTTACTTTAAAAATCTTTTATAGCTATAAAAACATAAGCCGTCAATATGCACAATTCAGAGTTAAAATGCAAAGTTATGTACGAAAGAAAATTCCCAAAACCGAATTAAACAAAAAGTTCCTCCTGATAAAAAATAAAACGCATCGGGTTTTATTTTTCCCAAGCTGCCAAAATTAATAAATAAATAAATAAATAAATAAATTTAAGTATATCATAGGCAATAAATAAACAAATAATAAAATGTCCTCTTGAATGAATAATTTTCGTCAAATTCATCTGCACAACTCTTTTTTTCTAATAAAAACTACAGATCTCCGAGTTTCCTTTTATTTCCCCCTGTTGCCAAATATAAAATAAATAAATTAAAACTTTTGATACTTGAGAATGAAAATAAAAATAAATTATATTTTAACAAACATTATTTCACAGTAAAAACTAGGGCTGCGGAGTCAGAATTGAAGTCGTGGAGTCAAAGTGGGACCTGATTTTCGCTTAAAGGAGTCGGAGTCGAGAGTAGAAGGCTTTTAAATTCCAAGAGTAGACCCTTTTCCCTCTGAGTCTGTATTTCTTCCAAGGCTGCAGAGAGTCAGAATCGAAGTCAGAGTCTGACTGATTTTGGAAAACAGGAGTCGGAGTCAGGAGACTGGTTTTGGGGTAAAGGACAGGAGTCGGAATTGGAATCGTAGGCCCTAAAATTCTGGTAGTAGGAGGTGGAGTTGGGAGTGGGTCATTTTCCCATCGACTCCACACCCTAGGTGAAACATTTGAAAATTCCCTCGATATTTTTTCCCTTCTAATACAGCTGTTACTTTAAATGTACGACTTTAAATATGTCGCCTTTTGTTGGAACATTAGTTTGAAAGTTGAAAACATTCATAATAGTAAAGTAAGACCAAACAACGTAAGTAGAAGCACAAATTTGTAAATTACGACAGTCGGATGTCTTTTCATCCATAAGCTTATTATTTTTTGCATTGAAAAAGGTGTTCCCTGTAACGCCGAAACACGTGTCTGCTGTAATTTACAAATTTGTGCTTCTACTTACGTTGTTTGGTCTTACTTTACTGTTCAGCACAAAGGTATTTATTTATCTTATTCATAATAGTACTTTAAAATCATAATGACCCTTTAAGCAGCTGAAATTTTCTAAACCATAAACCTACATCGATGTTTACAAGCTTCAGCAACGCACTTTTTTTACATAAAAATCAAGAAGGATTTTTTATACTCTGCGTAGATACAGATTTTTGAATCAATTATAATTTTGAATTAAAAAAATCATAAAGAAGCAAGTGGACGAATAAGTAATATTCAATCATTTATATTTAAATTATTTTAGTTTTAAAGATACTTTAATTTGAAACATAGAAAATAATTTCTCTGTTGAAATTTCCTCGTTCAATCGTTTATAATGAAAGAATGATTAACAACAAGCAACTTGAATAAGATTATTTCTGTTAGCTTTAATCATCTGATTTACCGTAAATTACGAGCCATTAAATGATGAATCCCAAGTCAATTACACATGGGCATTTCGCTCATTAAACATTATTTATAAGATCTATCATTTTGCTTACAAATCAATTATGGAATATCTTAATTTCTAAAAATTTTTAATTAAAATATCGTTTGAGTAAAGACGGTTCGTTTTATCCGTTCCCAATGATATTCAATTTTAGAAATAAGAATTCTTAATTAAAACTATGCTTTTTGTCCAATTTTGCATTCGGAATTATTTTATTGTTGAAATTCGTATTTTATTTTGAAAAAACTCGATAATTATGCATATTTCAAAGTATTTTGCCTTTCATGCATGCATTCAAGTTTAAATCATCTCTAAGTTACCGATGAGACTCTTTTCAGGTGAAAAGTACTCAAGTAATTATTGTGACGTGAAGCTCATTTGATGAAATTCATTTTATAAACAAAATTAACAATCTTCGATTCGTGAAATAAGTAAATGTTGCAAAGGAGGTTTTTAATGTTTCATTTCTCTTGTAATGGGAAAATCTGGGACAAAGTTGTGATAGTGAGGCAAAGAGAAATGGTAAAATATTTTACTCAGTTTGTAGTGCCACCTATCTGGAAATATTTGTACTATGTTATTAAATATACAGTTGATTCTCGCAAAAAAAAAAAAAAACAAAAAAAAACCCTAGCTTTAAAGATTAAGGTATATATACCTAAATAAGCATATCATTTTCAAAAATGGATACTTATTTTAATATTTTATTTTATGGTATACGCAAAATATTCCTTATTATTATTTAATAATGAAGTTTTTGTTATTAGCATTTCAAACAATAACTGATTTATCGATGCTCAGTGCAGCATTCATTTATTTAATGTTAGGCATGTTTTGATTTTAAATGTTTAGTACTCTTATTTGCCGTCTGCTTAAGAGGCAAAGTGACTGGGACACAGTAAAATATTTAAATTTATTTATTCAATTATTAAATCATTAAGGTAATTATTTATTAGTTATTTCATTTGAATTAATTTATTTAATCACTTATTCATTCATTCATTCGCTTACTTTCATATTCATTCACTAATTTATTCCTTTAATTTTAAAATCATTAACGAATGAATTAATTTACTCATTTGTTTATTCATTTGAAGAAACATATTTTTAGCAATTCATTCGAAAATATTTCATTAAGAAAATTTTCAATTATTGCTTTGCTATATACGGAATAAAGAGATAATTTCAATTTTCATTTGTCGGCTCAAATTTGCTGCCAAAAATGAATGAATAACATTTCATTGCAAGTTTTCTTACAAAATACATTTTTAACTCTTACTGCAACTTAATTTTTTAAATAGGTTTCCAATTTTTTCATTCTGAAAAATTTAAGTTTTCTTAACTATTTCACTTTGCACTATAATATTAAAGCATATTTTGTTGGCAATCTGAGATATGTTACAAAGCTCAGCTACGCGAATGTTACACAACTTAACAAGTTCTGCAAAATTTACAATTTCTCTGCAACCCACACATGTACGAAAATACTTCAAACACACACACACACAGACAAAATTACTTGCACGTTTTGCTCAACATATTTTGTTGCAAAAATAGCCTTTTTGTAAGATTTATTCCAAGTATGAAATACTTCAATGAGTCAAAATACGAAAAAAGTTATAAAATGCCTAAAAACAAAAAAATATTGAATAAAACTTTTAAGAAGGGTATGCTTAACAAAAAAATCTGAATTAAAAAGTGGATGAGTTAAAACTGTAAATAGCGCATGATACAGAAAGAGGGGGAATAATAGTTTTGAAAGTTTTCCTTACTGTCAAAGGTCTAACTATAGCATATGAAAAAGGAAACGAACTTATAGCCGATGTTTTTGAGGAACGAAAGCAGTTTTCTGAAAATTTATGACTGTAATCATAACTGTCAAATGTCATTTTCTTGCTACTAAAATTACAGGGAATTATTTTCTTTTGAAATGGTGCTCTACCAGCGCTTGACAACCAAGAAACTTGTCATGATTCAGATGGAAACTGCAAAGTGGTTTTTAAGTGCCTGTGTTTAATGTTGTTGAAAAAGCATTTATGTATTTTTTATTTCTATTTTTATAAAACATTAACCCACATATTTTCTTATAGTGATCTGCAGTTTTTTTTCTAGAAACTTGCTAGTAAATTTTTCGATTGTTAAACGAAAAATTCTTAATATAGTATTTTATTTCAGATGTGGTTTTGAAAAAAATATTGTGCGTTTTCAAATTATTCGTTCAGGAGAAAAATGACAAAAAAAAAAAAAAAAAGTATTATCTGTACATAGTATAAAATGAAGTCTACAAAAAGCGTCTGGGTGTTTGAACCCGCAAAACTCGAGTACTACCCGTTCGATTTCACTGAAAGTTCCACAGCATCTTTCTTTCAGCACCAGAAAGGTTTGCAGACAGTTCGAAAAAAAATCGATAAATAGTTCTTTTTTTATTGTAATTTATCCCCAATTGTTACATAAATTCCCGAATATAGGTGTGAAAAATTACTTGCACATATTAATATTATATATCTTTGAAAATGGTGGAAGTTTTCGCGCTCTACGCGATTTGTTTCAATGCTCTAACTTAATTACGGCAGGAGCTCGAATTTTTTTAGCCTTAACTGAATTTAGGCACTACTTTCTTCATTAAATCTATCAATAAAAAGTGAAGGAATTGTCTCACAGTTGGCTTTTTGACACCAATAGAAAAATAGACATTTTTTACTCCTGATCTATCTTAACTTATGGTCGAAAAACTAAGTTTCTATCTCAAAAAAAAAAAAAAGGTTACAAGCTGTTTTAAATCAAGTTCGAAAAAATCTCATTAAAAGTTGTTAACCATTTTATTTTGCGTTTCTACGGTTACGCTTTTTGAATCCATCGTTTCTCTTTTTCTTTCTCATTTTAATATATAAAAGTATTTTAATATCTGTCGTCACTGTTTGGAAAGGAAATTTTGCATGATGTTTTTTTTTCTCTCTTTTTTTTAAGCCTAATTGTTGAATATACGTCACTGACCCAATTTTTATTTTCAAGGTAGACCTAGCAAAGCCGGGCAACGCAGCTAGTAAACATATAAAAGACTCGATGGATGCTCGTGTGTTTCCTTGCTGTGCGAATATACATCTTATAAGTAGATTCCGGGGGGGGGGGGGGGAGTATAAGATTTTAAGGAAAAATAACAAAATTTGATTAAAAAATGCTTTTAATTTTTCATTTGCTGATATTTTTTTTATGTTTAAAAGTTGTAGAAACAGTTTAATCGCAAATATTACATCATTTGCAAGCTGAGAAAGTGCGATAACATTTCTTTGAGTGGTTAGTTGGAACGTTTGAGTTCGATTCGTGGTGTGGAACTGGAATTTTTAAAATTAGCTTTTATTTTTGAAACCAATGGCTAACACAGGTATTTTGAGTTACTCATTCATCAACTTTATTAGGACTGAGTTGAATCATATTGTTAAATTGAAATTTTAGGAAGAGAGAAATCAAACACTTCTTTATTGTTAACACATGATTATTATTTCAGACTTTATTGGTAATTTTGTATAACCATATTTGGCACGAAATGATTTTCTTTCTAACGCGAGAAATTTTCCATACTGGCAAAACTGCTCTTTGTAGCCCCAAGACATGTTCCTGCAAGTTTTAAATTGTTTATTTTAATATCATAAGTTTTTAATTCATGAACAAAGGTAGGCAGACCCTCTTAGTTTTTTATCCATCACAAAATTTAAAATAAATCAGCTAATAAATAAATAAAGTTATTGAAATAATAAAGTGAATAGATACTAAAAATATTGATAAATAAATGGCGTTATTTGTAAAAAAAACCTGTTTTCGTATTATTCTGTTTCGTTTCACTAGGCGTATGATTTGTACATATTTATGCCAGAGCTTACAATTTACAAATTTGGTGTAGAATTGTGAATATCTACATTTTTGCTTTTTTATGAATATGTTTGCTACAACTATCATTACCAACACGCCAACAGTATCATAAACGTTACTTGATGCCAAAAGTTAAAACTACGTCGTATTGAAAAAGGCAATCCTTGTAACCTCGAAACGCAGTTCGCAAGATATTTTACAATTTACTCGTATAACGCTGTTATTTTTCCTTCATTCGCTAATTTTTTTAACAATAAGAACACACTTCAAATATTTTGTTAAAATCTTGGAATTTACTTGTTAAAAAAATTACAAAATAACACAAAAATAAAATTTTGTCGAAGATAATTTTAAATTTCGAATGTTAAAACCACAAATATTTTTTTCTAAGAAACATTAAGCGTACGAAATAGAAAATTTTAAAGTAATATCTAGTGCTAAGTAAATGTAGTCCAAAAATGTTTGCAACATAGTTTATTGAAATGTTTAAACGAACATGAAAACTGAGTTTAAAAAAAATCAATGTTAAAGATATACTTCTAAAAGAATATATTAAGTTTATGAAAGGTGAGAAATTGAAAAAAAAATGCCTTGTTGTAAAGTAACTACTTTAATATAGTATTTTTTATGAATTTAAATTTTTAATATTGAAAGTTCTCGACTTTAAAAAACATGTCATATTCTGTAAACACACTTTCTTTGAGTCTTGGGGGAAAAGGGAGGAAAAACCAAGCAATTTATAATAACTTTTACTACTTATTTTTGAGCGCGAGATTTCGAGGAAAACTGAAGGATATGTAAATGCTGTTCAATATGTTTGCGATTTTGAAACATCAATCACAACGGGTAATATTAAGTTATACTATGGAAATACAGCTACGGTTATTCGTCTATGTTTCTCAGAAAAATATCTAGTTTAGGTTTGAGAATGTGAAATATTGATATGAGGAATAATGGGAGAACGTTTTTACCTACAGTCTATGCTTTCATTAAATATTTTGTCATTCTAAAACTGGAAGTTCGGTAAGAGCCAATTTGGGGGGGGGGGTGAGAGGGGGCAACCGCCTCCCACTTTTTATGGTTCTTTTTCTTTTTTCAATTTAGGAATCAAACAAGAAATTTAAAAAAAAATAGCAGAAATGTCAAAATTTTCAGAACATAATTATTTGTTTCACTCTTTATATCTGTTTATGCGAAACAATATTTAACACAAGCAGTAACTTTCAGTTTATGTATTCATTGTTTAGATATTAGTAAACCAATTGTTTTACTTATACAAGCCATACTTGCTTAAAGAAATTATTACCAAGTGTTTGTGACACCTCAAAATACTTTGGGGTTAATAATGTAAGTCTAATTCATGTCTAAGTGTTTCTTGGGGGAAAGTTACTATGTACAAAATTCTTAAAAAAAAAAAAAAAAAAAAAAAAACAAATATGAGTTAAGTTGTCCGATTTCCGTCAATTACCACTCATCTGCTCTCAAAACCAGCTGTAGCAAATCTTTGTACTTTTTTTCTCCTTTTTTTTCCCTTCATTTTTTGCTGCCGCTAAAAAGCCTATGGCTTTTAGTTGGCTTTTTTTGCCACCCCCCCATTTTACAGTTTCATTCGCCGCCTCTGTTAAGAGCTAATCGAGTGTACTTTCTCTTATGTAACACCAACTTTCCATCAATTAATCAATTAATTCAAACTTAAAATGGTTTCAAGTTAAGTAGACTCTCGATTATCCGCGGACTAGGATAGCACGGCAGCCACGGGTAAGCGAATTTCGCGGAAAATCCGCAAAATAGATAAGGGAAAAATAGTGTAGACAGATCAACTGAAACACATCAAGCTCAAATAAATATACCAGACATCCCGGTTATCACATCCAGATACTGCAGTTTCGTTCTTATTAGAAGTAATCAGTGAGGAATAGTGAATAATCGAGCTGGAGGCAGATGTCATCTCACTGAAGCTGAGAGTGCCAATGAACTAAGGTAAGGCAATGGCAAGGCAGGTTGAATATACCTTGCCTTGCCTTCAATATTCGAGTTGAACCGAACCATTGTTTCGGTCACTCGTCTGGTCAGTGCTAATATTGTATTAGCTACCAGTTTGTTTGGCACTCTTGGCTTCCTTAAGAGGTTTTCCACCTCCAGCTCAGTCACTTCTATGCCGGGCTGATGAGTGCTAATAAGCACGAAACTGCAGTCCTCGGCTGGAATTGACTGAGCTGGCGGTGTATTTCATGTATTTCTGCCTTAGCCCTGGCTATAGGGCGGTAACTTATTGAGTAGGACATGTATTTCAGCAGCGAGTATTCGCAGCATGGTGCGTTTAGACTCCTGAATTGTAGGCAAAACTTGGGTATTAAGCAGTAAGTTATCTCCCCTAAACCAGGGTTAAAGCAAAACTACATGAAATATATCAGACAGCCCGGTTATCCCATCCAGAGTTTACAGTTTCGTTATTATTATAGCTCAGTAGTCTGGAATAGTGAATAACCGAACTGGAGGCAGATGTCATCTCATTGAAGCTGAGAGCGCTAACAAACTGTTAGATACTGAGCAAACTGTTAGAGCAAACTGTTAGTAGCTTACTGCTTTGCCCGACCAACGTAACCCAAGCTTTGCCTTCAATTCACTTGCCGAGCCGCACCATGCTGCGGACATTCGCTGGTAAGATAATTTCATTTATCTACTAGTTTGTTGGCGCTCTCATCTTCAATGAGATGACATCTGCCTCCATCTCAGTTATTCTTTAATCCAGACTGAAGAGTTCTGCGAAATTGCAGTCTCTGGATGTGACAACCAGCCTGTCTGGTATATTTCATGTAGTTCTGCCTTAACCCTGGCTTAAGGGAGGTAACTTACTCCTAAAGATCAAACTAGGTTACATTAAAGACGTATAGGAGAAAAGAAAGGACATTTTTTGGAGCAAAACAGGCATGTTCACTCATTTACGCGGGTAAGTAGGGTAGATCTAAAAATCAGTAAGTAATATAGATCTGAAGCAGTAAGTATATATCTAAAAATCAGTAAATAGTGTAAATCGGAAGCAGTATATCTAAAAATCAGTAAGTAGTGTAGGTCGGAAGCAGTATATCTGAAAATCAGTAAGTAGTGTAGATCTAAAGCAAAAGGTAGTATACACTGTTAAAACTACAGGTTGCGTTTGGCACCTGTCAGGTCTGGAGTGAAACGCTTGTTCACCAGCGGCACCTGATAGAGAGCCGAAATTTCACCCTTAGCAAGGGTGAAAAACTGGCTCCCTTCACTCAACGTGCACCGTAGGTGAAAAGTGGTACCCTAGGTGAGAAGAATGGCACCTTTATTGCTCCTGTAGGGATTCCTCCCCCACCCGTGTTGTGTGCGTTTTTGAATACAATTGTGTTTTATTTATTTTGATTTATATATAAGAAAGCATTTGATCACATTTCAACTTTCGAACATAGTTTAGAAGTGTTCATGACTTTAATTTGTCTGTTCGTGCACTAACTTTCTTATATTCACACTTGGATTGCTCAGTAATTAATATGTTGTTGACAACTTTTACTGGATGATCCGTACCGAAAATGAACGGGGAAGGTATTTATCAATCATTTGCCGGAACAACCAGAAATATTAGGTAACATTAGATTAGAATCAAGGGGGGAAAAACGTGTTTCATAAACGTTTAAAATTTTAATCGAGCGTAACATATCAATACTTATTATAAGATTCGATATTTGAGTATCCTTATGCGTACAAGATAAATACTAATTTAAAAGCCCTTCTTTCCAATGTCAAGTTTTCTGTCAGATTAAAAATAAAAACGAGTAGATAACTACATTCGCTTCATGCAATAACGCCTAAGAAAGATACGTTAACGAAAACACGATGTGAAACTCATGAGTCAAACACCGAGTGAGAAAGATTTCTTTTCACGCGTTTTTTTTCCGCCTTTGCTGCTCTGTTCGTTTCTACTACGTAGTTATTTCATTGAGAAGAAATAGACATTGGTATATAGGCTGCTCACGTCCATGCATTTTTATTCCGGAATTAGCTATTCAATTATGAGCTGATTTAAACGTTTTCATTTTTAATGTTTTTGTTGTTCTAGTACTGATAGATAGTTTTAGGTAACAGTTTTGCAGGATATAAATATCAAGATATTAAATATTTAACAGGGTAAACGGAACAATAAGCAGTTGTCAACATACTTTAATCACTTTAAATATGTTCGAAAGCTCTAAGAGCTACAATATGATCAAATGCCTTTACTTACGCGAGATTTCGAAGATTAATCCACGAAATTTTCAGTTTTGTACTTCATTCAATGTGAAAGTAAATTTCGTTGCAACTTCCTTCGTTCGTCATGCAAACTGAAGTTGTCGTTGGACGATCAGTCAGAGCGCATGCGCAAGGAGTCGCTCTCCTATTGAATGGTCTTTTAGCACTTTTGTTAACGTCGTTCACCCACTGAGGAACCAAAAGCACCTTAACGACACTTCCTTGCTTTCGCTGCACTCTGAGGCACCGTTTTTTCACCCTAGGATGAAATTCTTTACCCTTGTGGCCTCCTGGTTTTAACAGTGTAGATACAAAAATCAGGGTTCAAGTAGCTAGGTTTGGTGACCTTGCACTGAAAAAAAAATTCCGAAACGTTACTGATTATTTTAGTTTAACGTTTCGGGATTTCAAAGGATTTTACCCCCTTCCTAAGAAAATCAAGTATTACTGTCAAAGTTTCCTGAATAGCTACAAGTTGTAGGAATGTAAACTTCTCACTGCTGTGAAAAATATTATTAGCTCCCAGTTTAAAGATTAACTGAACGTATATATTAATAGTTTTTGATTCACTTCGATCACAGCCTAGTCAGACTAATTATAGTTCCCGAAGGGAGCGAATAAGTCTCTGGATACCACAGCTTTGCAAGCAAGTGTGGTGCTTGGTGCTTGCAATTCTGTCGCAGCCTTTGCCCTAGTTGCAATAATGATTCTGGAGCATTCTCGGCAGAGGCGCCAAGTTTATATGCTAAACCTATGTAAGTTTTCTTTCGACTGACTTTAATCGGTGAGATTACTGAATTCTTCAAAAAGATTCCAGGTTAATTTCAGGAAGGTTACTGACTTTTAGAGGAAAACATTCCTGCTTTTTGCAAGATATCTTACTGGTGGAAATTGGGCACATCAGCTGCCCATTATTTTCAAGGAACGTTTCTGAATCGTTTTTACAGTGTGGAAGGTTTGATGTCATTCAAAGTGGGGAGGAAGGGGGGGAGAGAGCGAGAAAGATATAGAAATGACCAACAAAATAGATGAATAGATTTTGCTCTTATTAATTTAACACTGGTTCAATTTATCTGCATTCAAAAAACTGTTGAAAGAAAACTTAAACACATATTTTAAAAATATCTCATATCTTTTTAATCAGAAAACAACTTTTTACATAAAATCAACCGCAATAAAATATGTTGTACTGTTTCTGAGAAAAAGAACTGTAAAGGTTTTGTCGAAAATCGCAAGTGAGAAAGGATGCCTGAGTGACCATCTTTAGCGGCCAGTATCTCAGCCCAGAATTTTTTTGGATAAAACAAAATGTACCCTGATATTACTTTTTCATCAGTTTTAAACATATGCTACGTTCAAAAAATTCCAAGGCTATCAAGGTAACTCCCTGGTTGAATTGACATGGAGTCTACCTACTCTATTATATTTCGGTTTTGCACAATCCTCGGCGATAGCTGAACACACTGACAATTTCGTGGGGAATATTTCATGGGGTCTGCAATCTCTTGTAAAGTAATTTTAATATCAAGTGTAGATATATCTGCTCGTTTTCCATCCTGCATGAAGACTGCTGAAACTGCAGACTTAATTAACGAACCTTAATTAATATTTTAAAGCAATTAGAATTTCTTCGTCAAGAGAAATGAGGTTGTTTTAGCAATTAAGAATTGACTGAAACTTAAACTGTAAATCTTTCCGTCTTTATTTCCTACGATAAATTTATCAAAAGTCATGAAGGAGAGACCTTAAAAATGAACGATTTGTCTTAATTAACAGAATTAATCTCCTCCCTACGTTGGCTTCTCTAATCAATAGAAATTCTCGCAGCAAACGATTAATTAAATCTTTTATTGAAAATAGAGAAGTGAGGGAATGTGGGGCTAAGTGAAGTGGTTAAAATAACTTACTCTTGGAAAAGTGAACAAATTTGAAATCTGCTTTGCAAATTACTGTACATAAGGAAAGAACAATATTTTTTATTATAAAATTTGCAAATTTGCATTGAAATATTATTTTTCATTTTTACAATAAACTTGAACTTTCAAAAAGGGGGGAAAGTTCACTTTGTTTTGCATGGGGCAAAGCAAAAAATAAAATATTTTCTAAGTGCTTTGCATAAAATGAATGGAAAAATAAAAGAATAAATGACGAAACAATAAACGAATAAATAAAGTAACTAATATATGAGAAAAATGAATGATTGAATATAATAGTGAAAAAAACAAGTGAATGAATGAAAAAAAGTGAATGAATTAATATAAATCAATTAATTAATGAATGAGTACGTAAGTGATTTAAGAAATAAACGTTTAAGTAAACGAAATGTTTCACTTCGAGACTCCAAGTCAACTGTTTCACTTTGCCTCATTAACTCTGTGCTGTGCACACTTGTCAAACTGTATTAAACAGTCGCAATGTACCTAATCTTGACTAAATTAGTATTGCACTAGGCAACAGCAGATCTGAATTAATACTTGAAGTGTTTGTTATTAATACTTAAAGTGTTCGCAACAAAAGATTTATCATTTTGTAAGAGCAAAAAACGTTTTTTTTTTAATAAGGCACAAAATATGACAATATTCCACATTTTTTCTAATATGAAAAGTTGTTTCGGAAGACAAAAGTTTAGCTCAAACCGGCAAAGAGCATTGGCTGTAAGACCAAACGGATTATCTTGTAAGACAAGGGCTGGGAAAGTTTGTGCCACGCTGCAACAATCGTCTCGGTTAATGCGGCGACTATGTAGAGAAGAAGCTGGATGGTATACCTAAATATACTCTAGATAAAATAGATTTAATTTTAACTGTGGTTTTTATTTCGTGAACAACCACGAACAAAAAACACAGTTAAAAGGAACGAACAGTTAGAACAGTTGAGCAGTTAAAAGGAACTTTCTAAGTCCGATCGGTGTATCGGACTTTGTACCATTTGGGGTACGATTGCCACAAGTTGAAAACCACTGACTTGTGCCAATATGCGACAACTCTAATAGGTTGTTTGATATTGTACACGGTATATTATTATTTTTTTACATTTATCTTTCTATAATAAATGAGTTTTTTTAGACGCTAAGGTGTTTCTAAATTGCCACCTGCACATATTGCGCTCTTATATAACCGACTCTGCTTGAGAATATGTACTTCGTATACGATCGTAAGACAGAGAATTGCTTTAATTTTCATAATGCTTCTAAGAAACTTGGAAAAGTATGATTCTACCGTAGTCATTTATTCAAATTAGAGTGGAAAAAAATAGACTAATAAGTAGCGAAATTTCAAATGAACAGAGGATGTGCAACAATGTTTTAACAATAAAAAATACTGTTTTCCCATTTAAATATAACGATAAGGAACAAAATTGAGTTAGAAAGTCAATTTGTATAAATTTAGTTACACATCGGACAAATTAGGTACTTTGATGGGAAAAAGGATTGTGAGTTGATTCCTAAAAAATGAAAGTAAATTAAGCAAACGAAGATAAGTGAATTGCGTTGGGACGTTTTAAAGGATTAAGGAAATTGAAAAATTAAGTTAATGTATATTTTCTTGTGCATTACGAGATGAAGACATGGAATTTATTTTATTTATTTATTTATTTTTTTTTTTTGAAAATGACATTTTTGCTCTTATTTCATAATGGAAAAACGTCAATAATGAATGAATGAAATTTTGTTGATTGGCTAATTTAATGTAAATATTTTTCGAGCACAGGATGTGAATTGTAAAAAATGGCTTTAGCTTCTACTTCATAAATCCATTTATTTTAAATTTGTTCTTATGAAGAACTGAGATTTACAAAAACAGTTCTCGGACTGCTGTTTATCTAAAAGCTATTACTGAGTGTTGAGTTATTAACTCTGTCATAAACTGCCAGTTTCAATTTGTGTTTGTTTAAATTGTTAACAGAAGCGAAAAGAGGTGGAAATGAATTTCTTATTATCATTAAAAGAAAAACGTTACAATAAAAAGAAAGTCACGAGTGAATATACACAAATCCATTTTCAAATTATTTTTTTATAGATTATTTTTTTCAATGCGATTAACAAACTATTAAAGCACACTTGCAAGCTAATTCAAAATAATTTAGAAAAGCTTAACGAAAGTTTTTGCAAAACTTCATGTCAAATTTCTAATATTATTAAATCAAAAGGAACTTGGTATTTCTTTTAATGTTTAAGTTAATGTTAACATTCACTCAGTAAGAACAGATTTTTTTTGTCATATTTAGGGATTGCAATACCGTACCGAAAATTTAATACCGGTATTCGGTATTTTTAAAACGTAATACCGGAATACCGGTTTTAATACCGAGATTAGAAATTTCCCAAAAAATCATCATAAATATTTTGTTTCGTTGACATATTTCATAATTTTGTGCGGAAATTGTATTACCGCACAAATGAAACCACACTTATGAAAACAAATTAGAACAATTATTAAGTGAATGAACAAATGTATTAATAATCAGTAATTGTAAGAAACGTAATGCATCTATTGAACTCAATTTAGTGCCCAAATTTTCTGCAGTAGAAAAAACTCTACGAATTCACGCAGGTCGGTTGTACTGTTAACAATGCGCGTGACGCCTCTTCTAATTACCTCGGAGCCTTTCATCTTGAACTAATTCGATGTCTTGCATATTATTTTGGATATATTTGGATAAACTCTTTTGTGGTTGTGTGTGTGTTTCATTTGTATTGTGTGTATTCTTCTTCTTATTATTATCGTTATTATGTGAATTTATTGCTAGTCGTACTTTCTCTTCGACATACAATACTTTTCCAATGTTAACATCATCTTCAGCGATTTCCTCTTGATCAGGATAAGTTTGGTGTTTGCTTTTTTATTAGCCCGGTTTGAAATTTATGATTGAACTAACCTACATTTGATCTTGTTAGTTTCTTTAAATCGTTTTCGTTTTCTTTTCAAGATTCTTTAGGATTATAATTATGTGAATGTACGTGTGTCTGAAAATATGTTCCCCTTGATTAAGCTTTACTCCTATGCAAATTTTCAAGGATCTATATACGTATTTTTTAAATGTTATCTCGCCACGTAAACAGCTAAGTAGCGAGACAGAACTGTACACCAATACCGGGGACATCAAACTATCTTTTGTTATACTAACAAGAAAAGCTTGCAAAAATTTTGTACAGTAGAGACAAATATAGAAAAAACATAAAGTATTACTGCAATGGATGGTTGAAGTAAATTATTTACAGGATAAATACATAACATTCTTAATTACACTTTTGAAATTAACTTACCCAAAAGAGAAAGTGAATGATCACGGAAAAAATTAAAGCATTTTGCTCATAATCTTGCGAAAGTGCGATTTGTCTCACCATCTAGTAATGAAAATATCATTTTGTAACATTTCCGATGCTTTTATTTAACGATATTCTATTAGTTCGTGCTTTTGGTTCTCTCGTGCATGCAGTTCGTGCCAAATTTCTACATCAGTAGATTTTTATGCTGTATTATGGAAAAAGAAATGAACTTTTGAAATAAAAGTAGATATCTAATAAGCTAAATTAAAAACTGTTTAATAAAATCTAGTTCTTACTTTCAGCTGATACCGAAAATGCCGGTATTTTACCTCATTAAATATCGGTAATACGAAATTGCAAAATAGCTCGAAATACCAGTATTCGGTATACCGGTATCCTGGTATTGCAATCACTATTCACATTCTAAGAAAACTACATTAATATCTTGTGCATAATGACTAAGTTTTGGAGGGGAAAAATAGAAGAACTATACTATTTATTTACAAAATGTATGAAAACAAATTAGAACTCCGCTTTACTTATTCAAAAATAGTTTTGTACATTTTATGCAGAAAAATTTCGTGTAGGTAACAGGTTAGAGGAAAGTACAGTACGCCTTCGTTTCCCCAAAGTAGTATCTAACCTCGGTAAAGCTCTTACAAATGTCAGTTAAGCTATATTGTCAAGTTTTGGAAAAATTATTAACGGGACGATCTCAATAAGACTTACCACCACA
Organism: Uloborus diversus; assembly: GCF_026930045.1. NCBI lineage: Eukaryota > Metazoa > Arthropoda > Arachnida > Araneae > Uloboridae > Uloborus > Uloborus diversus. Next base: position 112,189,449 of record NC_072739.1, on the reverse strand, counting down.
TTGTGACAGGATGGAAAAACCTTTTCTCAGTATCAAAAACTAACTTTCCAATTGTATATGTTTTTATTTTTCTTATATTCCTTTCGCATGTAATTATTTACATTTTTAGGAGAATAGTATATAGTTGGGGCAAACCTAACCTGGCAGCATTGCGAAGGCTACGCAGATTCTAATCAAATTATTACGATGTAACTGTGTTAGGTTTGTCTCAATTATACGGTATAAAGCTTTGAAATGAAATTTTCTATGCGAGGGTTTTGAATTCTGTTCCTCAACCTTTTAGTGCAACGGAAGTGACGTAGTTATTTTTTTTAATTGTTGCCAAAAACATTAAAAAATAATAGTAATTAAAAAGTTGAAATGCTTTCATTTTTTAACTGTTGCCAAAAACAATGAAAAATAATAGCAATTATAAAGCTCGTTTTGTTAATAAATCTAATCAATTCATTTCAAGGCTGAATCTAAGCAAACACAATTTGTATATTTTGGGCGTTTAAAATGTTTCAAATAATGTAAGTTTTTGAAAAATTTCTTTTATTCAAGTCATGTCTTCAGTTTAAAAACGTAATCCTCATTGCTTAAGTCTAGCCTTGAAATTAATTTGTTACCTTTTATTAGCAAAATTAGCTCGACAATTAGTATTATTTATCATTGTTTTTGGCAACAATTAAAAGTATTTCTGAAATTGTTTAGCATTTTCGTTGTTCATAAACTGTTTTTTAGTAAAAATATGCAAATGTGTTGTGAATGTTCCTAAGTCAGGCACAGTAAGAACAAGAGCGTATCGTGAGAGAAAACACGTTGAAGAAGTCACAGTTAAAGGTGTTAGACACAGAATAGATGAAAAAAAAAGTTTCGCTTTTCACGTGTGTTTTTACGACGCACATTTTCTTTTTCTTTTAAATTTAGTTTTTAAAGTAATTAAGGATCGATTTATTTACGTATTTATTAATGTTTTTTTAAAATATTTTTACAGGGATACAATCGAGAACAAACAATACAACTGAAATATTGATATCCATTTGCGATGAGAATAAGTTTGAAATGAAAAATGAATTTCTTTTCTTAAAATGGAAAATATTTGAGCCATCTTCAATCTGGAGTGTGTCTGGAATTGCATTGATTGCCCTTAATGAGTTACAGCCTAGATAAATGTCGGAAGATTTCCATGCCAAAACAAATAGATAATTAGTGGAAGTGATAATGGGAATTTAACACTACTCCAAGAATCATCAGTCACCTAGGTTGGATAATCCCACGTCCCATGTTGAGCTGCCTGAGCTTAACAAATGACTTCTTCGGCGAAATATCATTGATTAGAGATTAGAATGACGTATGGAAGTATTTCTATTAAGTGGACTTTTATGATCTCATTATTAGAATGGCTGTTCTAACTTAAGAGAACTTAAAGTTTGAAAATGTCTAGCTCCAAAGATCTACTGAGCGTATAATTTAACCAGTACGGTAGTAGTACGGTTTTCAAAACTTAAAACTCCCCGTTCGGGGAATTGACAGATGGAGGATTTATAGAATTTCCTGTCAGTCTGGATTGACATACATGGGACAGACCAGACGTGCTCTCAAATTTCGTATAAAAGAATGCGAAAATTGTGTCAAAAAACAGGATTTTAAACGTTCCTACGTTGTTGGTCCTGAAATCATTATTCCGAATTTTCTTCTGCGAAAATTATTGATAATTCTTCTTCGACTTACAATTTGGATTTTTGTGAATCTTACTACTACAACTAATAAAATTGTACTTTAATGGTTAATGATTCGTCGAGAACGCCCCCTTTCTCTAATATTTAGAAATCTTTCCTTCAGAATACTTTTTTGTATGGGACGCTTTTCCTAAGTATAGATGTCATTGTTGTTCTTATGACGTAGCGTTTCCAGTTCCGGCCACTAGTGGTTTATTTACTCCTTAGGGTCTGGTATTTTTCATTCCCATTAGTTCGGATTTCGTGAACCATTCTTCCTTTTCATGTACTGATGAAGAGTCACGAAACAGCTGTTTGCTGAATTTTTACCTCGTTTTAATGCTTTTCTTTGTACTGTTACACAATTTAATTAATTTTACTCATTTCTTTGTACAACGCTTTTCAACAATTTTTTGCACAGTAGAACCTAACCTTTTTTATCTGGACTAACTGGGACAAAAGGTGATGCGGAAAAGTGAAAATTCGGATAATCAAGGCAGTATGGGTAATACGCAAAAACAAATCCTCAAACAGGAAGGTTCACCGTTCATTAAGATTAAAAGAAAAAAAAAATTGTAACTAAATTGCATAGAAGTGTTTACAATAAAAAACTATAACTATAGTTCTTCGTGTCGTTTTTTAACAAAACATTCGGAAATTATATATATATATATATATATATATATATATATATATATATATATATATATATATATATATATATATGGATGCTTCCAGTAATCAAACATAAAGGAACAAAAGTTTGCAAAAGTACACACTACTTATCCATTAATACAACCACAGTTTCAAAACCATAAATGATTTTATTTTTTATATTTTTATTAATATTTTTGTAAAAAAAGGCATTTAACCCGGTCTGCCAATAGTGTGGTAAAACCGGGTAGACATGTTATTGCTATGGGAAACTAAAAATTTTTAACGTTTCCACAATATTCAAGTTTTATTTAGTGACATATGTTAACTATTGTCATAACATAACTGAATAAGTATAAAAAGAACCACATTCATGAGTTGTAAGTAAGTTTAATTATTTTTGCCTTTAATTTTTTACTGTAATATAAGGCCTATTGACACAAGTCGCTAGTAAAAAAATTGTCTTCCTCTTCGGCCCCAGATCAACTTTCATGCTCCCAACGACGACATTGAATGCATTGGATCCATCCCTCACCACCCTTGGAGTCCGAGCAAAGCTCATTGCAGTAAATGCAGGCAGCATTGTCGTCCTCTTCACTGGACTCATCCCTCATTTGCTCCTTCGGTTTTTCCTTTTTTGGTCGCTTATTTTCTGTCTATTCCTTTTTGGCATCTTTATATAGTTGCCTTTTCTTTGATTCGTAGTTTTTTTTTTCCTTCCGTCCATCTTTGGTCTTCGTTCCATCATTTTTCTTTTTCTTTTCTTCTAATGTTGCCTGAAGATGAAGCTTGCATGAGGAGCCCGTCAAAATGACAGTTTTTCCTTTTCTCTTGTCCTCCTTCGGTTGCATCTTGATCTCAATGTATGGGGATAGTACCCGGTTTTGCCCCTCGGTTAGTACCCGGTTTTACCCCTCGGTTACTACCCGGTTTTGCCCCGCATGTACAGTTTTCATAAAAAATGCCGTCATATGACTATACAGAACGCTATAGACAATTACTTAGAATGATAATGAAGGTAATTAAATGTTGTACGAAGAGAACTACACACCTTTACTGTTGAAGAAACAGGAACGTAGTATAATCGGTCTAGTTTTGTTCAAAAATTTTAAGCAAAAACCACTCAAACAGAATTTTTTTCATAGGAACGAAAGAAGCGAGTCTATTGCGTTTTAATTTAATGGCCACTGCTTTTTCATCAAGGTGGAAGGTAGTTTCTCTCTTGTTCATGCGACTGCACTGCTTATAGAGGCCAGAAGGGGGTACACGGTTTGCTGCCGACTTCCCGGTTTTACCTCACTTTCCCCTATATATATATATATATATATATATATATATATATATATATATATATATATATATATATATATATATATATATATATATATATATATATATATATATATATATATATATATATATATATATATATATATATATATATATATATATATATATATATATATATATATATATATATTGAGCATATCTAACAAGGAACTGATGACTAAATTTATTAAAAATAAAGAAATGAAAATTTCTGCAAACATTACTATAACACGTAGAACGTAAGTGTAGGAGAAAAGGGGGCACATGCGAAATATTTGTTTCATTTCTTAATTTCTCAGAAAATATTATCAGTTTCTCACAGCAAAAGTGTCCCCATGATTGAATTGTCTTTTCTTTGTATCCTGGAGTTTTTTCAGATTAAAAAAAATGCATCTTTACTTTATGGATTAAAAAAAAATATCTTGACTTGCTCACTTGTGTCCCCAAAGGGGGCATGTATGAACAAGCTTGGGGAACATATGAACACGATTAAAAAATGCAGGAAGAGCATCATATTTCAGCGAAAAACTCTTTAGTATGAAACATATACGTCATTACCAATTATATTGAATGTATACTGTGATGATTTAAATTGTACAGTAGCTGTCAAAAAGAAAATATTTTTCCGAATTATATAACTCTGCTCCCTGTTAAATTTTAAAGTTTCGTATCATATTCTGATCACTAAATTGACAAGAATAAAACTTTTAAGACTAAACCATGCAAAAAATATTTTACTATGTAAAGTTTATTCTTGTTATATAGTGTGTTTAAGCTTCACACAGAATATGATGATGAATTTTAAAATTATTATAAACTTCAGTTTTTAGCTAAAGGAAAATATTTTGTCTTTATTTTTTCTTTTAAATATTAGGTATCACTAAATTGTTGACCAACTATTTTGTTACAAAAGAATTAAAAAACATAAAATAAATAAATAATTTAATTTTAATAATGTAAAAATAATAAGCAATAAACAAACAAACTGATTGCAAAATAATACCTTTTTTAACACTTATAATAAGCCTACACTAAAATTTATATTACGGAGAGGATATGGGAGCTGTTCACATATGCCTCTACATGTTGCGTGTACAAGTGGCACGTCATCCACCTACGAACTAATTTTTAAAATAAAGAACTTCTTATTTAATTACAAAATTTAAACATTGTCATAAATTTACTTCAATGTTTATATAATGGTTTGAAATAATTAAGTTTAGCTTATATATATATTAGTTAGTTTAAAATACGTTTTCATGTGAAGAAGACAGCGATAAAATTACATACAACACCTGCTAAAACAAAGAAGTTGTCAACATAGAAACATAAACTGACTCATTGCTCTAAAAGTTGGCCAAAAAGTAGGACTGGTACTGCCATTACTTGAGAATTGTTTAAGATTTTTGCTTGACGTTATCCTGGTAAAGCATACGATCTTCATATGTGCCCCGTTTTCACATGAGTTCCCCTTTTCTCAATTTGAAAATGATTTTCATGTTCAGTTAACGTAGTGTAACTCTGTTAAAAATAATATGAAAATTGGCTCAAAGAAATTGAAAGAAATGTCGAAATTATTTTGGGAAAATTAGTAAAATGGAAAAAAAAATCGTTTCTCAAAAATAAACTATTACTCATTTATTTCAAAAGAAAAAAACAATGATGGAGAAATAGTATCATTAAAAAAAGCGTTAAATAATCATCATTAAATAAGTAGGTAGCATTAAATAATCATCATGATTATCCGCCTTGCCGATTATCAACAGCCGATTAAACGTTAATCGGTAATCGGTCAACATGCTTATCGGCGCATCCTTGGTACATACTATCTTCATACTTGTTATATCTCTACTGATTACATCAACAATATACTGTTAATATCTCTACTCCAAAGCCAGGCTAATGCAATTCACACTATCATTACTTTGGAGTAGTGATAGTGTGAATTGCGACCTAATGATCTTGCGACCTGAACTTAACTTATCGGTCGAAAAAGTACCAGTATACCTATCTCTTACTTTTGGAAAAAAAATCATTCTTTTACTAAAAAGCTTATTTTTTTAAGAACGGAAAATTATTCACGATGATAAAGATTAAAGGTTTTTAGGAGATAAAATAATAGTAAAGAATAGTAATTCTTATTTTGAGGAAATAAATTGTTGCTGCATTTAATTTTAAACGACTTTTCGAGAAGAAAAACTTTAATTGCGACACATAGCGTGCTGCACTAGTTTTCTAGGTAGGGAAACATGGGTCAATGTGAAATAGTGGGCAAAGTGAAAAGGTGAAATATTTTCTCTGCTATTAGCTCCGCCTATCTGGTATTATTTTACCTATATAGTACCATATGTAGTTTATTCCAGTCAGGAATAAAATACCACCGAAGATTAAAGCATTTGGTAATGCAGGCAATTTTTAAAAAATGATACTCATTTTGTAATATTTTGAAGTAAGTCACAAAATTTATTTTTGTTACTAAAAAATGATAAAGTTATTGTTATTAACATTTTAAATATTAATTGAGCCCTCGTAATATTCAATGCAGTATTAATTTAGTTAATATTAAGCTTATTTGTATTTTATATAAGCTGTGCAATTAGTCAAGTACATACGGGGCAAAGTGGATGGGGCAAAATGAAATAGTTTGTTTCATTTACTCACTCAATTATTTAATATAAATCACTTACGTTTCATTTATTAATTAATTCATTTACATTCCTTCATTTGGTAATTCACTTATTTATTCATTCATTCACTTATTTTCTTAATCATTCATTCTTTTCTTCGCTCATTTTTTTTTCAAATATTAATTGATTTATTCATTTTATTATTCATTTACTCATTCAATCTTTTATTTACCAATTATTTTGATCTGGAATATGTTTTATAATCGAATAAAAAGTATTTCATTAGAAAAATATTTAATTTTTCTCTTTGCCCCATGAAAAAAAAAGAGTGAAAAATTTCTACTTTTTTTTTAAAACTCAAATTTACCGCCAAAAATAAAAAATACTGTTTCACCACAAGTTCTATTATAAAATCGAATGTTCTTCCTTTATGTGCTGTAGTTTTCAAAACCAATTCAGATTCTCCTATATTCTAGGTAAAATCATAAATTATAATAAAGCCGAAATGAAAGACGAAATTACGGTCGTTCATTTAGTTTTTCATTCATACTCATTTTTTTTTCTAATCGAACTGTGCCATAAGAAAGAGAAAATTACAATCGTAAATTCATTGCATTTATTTTGAAAAGGTGTGTTCGCCCAATTTTTCCAGTAATTTACGTGCGATTTTATGATTACAAGTTCAGTCATATTTTGAAGTACTTGCAATTAATTTCACCGATAACGTCCAGAATGGGATATTATTTATTAGTTTTTGCTTATTTTGTTTTATTTGATCGGCTGCGGGGAAACTAAGTTAATGAAAATGTTTTTACATTTTGGTCATTGTAGTCTTTCCGTGAACTATTTTTACAAGCTTAACAACATTTTTGCATGGATGCATGTTATAAGGAGGTGTTCATAAATGATGTCACATTTTTTAACAAAATTTTGACCCCTCTCCCCCTTTTGTCATTAAGTGTCACATTTCACCTTACCCCTATCCCTGCTTTTGTCACGGGTGAAGCTATTTTTTCTTCGCTCAGGCCTCCCTTGTAATTCTACGATGAAAATCTATGGTGTAGGTGATTTTGGTAGTCACGTTTACAATAGTAATTGGAGGACTTCCAACTCAGAATAAGAACTGCTGTCATAAAGAACGCACCACTTTCTGAAAAATTCTAGTTTTTTTTTTTATCAAATACGTTTAATAATCTACTAGTTTTAATTACTAACTGCTTTTGTACATTTTTTCTTCCGTTTTTAACTTTCTGAAACATGTTTTTGAAAAAATAAAAAAATTCATCTAAAAACTTTGGATAGGAACCATGATACCGTCACACTCATTTTTGCAAACAATTAATTATGTTTGCTTTTATCATACAGAGATAAACAAAGCGTTCATTTACTTCCATTTTCACTATTGTTTGATCAATTATCCATATAAGTAAAAGCATTAATCAAGATTAATTATGTAGAGCGAGATGAATTTGACTGATAGATCATTCTACATAATGATAAATATTCATTAGCGGTTTGAGTTATTATGTCATTGTTTATGAAGTACAGCGTGCGTAATTTTCAACTGGAATTTATCAGGAATATAACTAGAATATAATCAATCTAATGTTAGATATTCTAGTTTGTGCTTGTTTTTGTACGTTGTAAATGTGTGTTCTAGGAGAAGTTTTGCTTCCTTTTACAAAAAAGGAAGTATTATATTCGCGAAAAAATTTTCACTCAAAAATCGGCCTTAATTTCTATTTTGCTCACCCCCGAATGAATGTTGGGTTCTTTTTTCGACTCGACCAGACGTGGATATATGTCTAGCCGAAATATCCATTTTGACTATCTCCGAGTTAATTACAACGAGTTTTCTCGTGACTTCTGTATGTACGTATGTATGTGCGTATGTATGTATGTATCTCGCATAAGTCAAAAACGGTATGTCCTAAAAAGCTTAAATTTGGTACGTGGATTCCTAGTGGGGTCTAGTTGCACCTTTGGTTGCATTCGAATGTTCCTAAAGGGGGTCTTTTGCCCCTTTTTAAAGGGAAATCATTGTTAATTTCGATGTAAACTCAAGTGGTGTTATAACTCGGCGGACACTTGGCGATATATCGCAAGTCTTTTGGTCGCCAAGTTTTGTCGCCAACTTGGCGACAAATTTGGCGTTTTTTTTTTTAAATATGGTTTTGATTTGGCCACTGTTGTTGATATTTAGAGAGTAAACTATTGAATCACATTAAAATTGCCAATAATGGGAAAATGACATTAAAGTGGAGTAAAAGGAAATCATGTGATGTTTTTTTAGGTAGTGCTGTAAGTTTTTGTTCCATGAACTGGTCATTTACGGAAGACAAGAAATAGTTTATGTCAATCAAGTAGGTAATTTTTTTAATGTTAATTTCAAATGTATCTGGCGACATTTTCTATTGGTAAGTTAACTTATTATTTTTACTTCCTATTACGAAAAAGGAAGTACTGTATTCGCAAAAAAAAAAAAAAAAAAATCACTCAAAAATCGACCTTAATTTCCATTTTGCTGGCCCCCAAATGAATTGATTTTTTTTTCAACCCGACTACACGTGGATACATGCCTATGAACGTATAGACACCTGAAGAATCCATTTTGACGATCCCCGAGTTATTTACAACGAGTTTTCTCGTGACGTCCGTATGTACGTATGTATGTGCGTATTTGCGTATGTGAGTATATATCTCGTATAACTCAAGAACGGTATGTCGTAGAAAGTTGAAATTCGGT